>NW_006798649.1:521141-531677 GCF_000442215.2 Lipotes vexillifer | reverse complement strand
CAGGAATGCATAATGATTCATTTTTCACTTAGGACTTATTAATCACTCCACATTACTACTGTTAACACCAGATATGTATCTACACAGCATTTCCCAACTTTTATTATACTAAGATCTTAGGTTGATGATCTACTTAGCACTCAACAACACTGGAACCCCAGTGTTGCATAGATATATGCAAGTCTAAGGTATCTGTATACACTTGGCTGTGTATTAGGCCATTAAAAGGCTTCCAGGGAATTCTCCACCTCTTTAAGCCGCTCCCTTTGGCCCAAAGGGCGGGGAGGAGGGGCTGGAAGGGGGGCTGGAAGGGGGCGGTTTCCTAGGCGACCGCCGAGCAGCAAGTGCGCACGCGTAGAGCTGGGCCTGGCTGATGCAATCTCCCTCGCGCGAGCTGCGTCTACCAAGAGTAAGGAAGCCGACAGGGACCTGAGCGAGGCCAATCAGCGGCCACAAGGAAGAGTGCGGAAAGGCCCGCCCGCCTGATCCTGCGAGTGACGTTCGGTGGCCCTGAGCTGGTGGCGTAGCCGTCCGCCCTCCTTCGTCTCGTCAGCTTGCTTGGAGGCGTCCTGCTTCGGCGCTGGCCCTGCGGCCATTTTGAGCTTCGCTTCCACCAGCCAGCCGGCCCAGCCCTTCCGGGGTCGCTTAGCTGAGAGGCTTTTCCACGGTCAGTCTCTCCTGGCAAGTCGCCGTCGCCGCCGCCGCCGCGGAAGGGCTTCTATCTATGGTGGAGAGGGCTGGAGAGGACTAGGACACCTCCTTTCCGCCAGGATGGATGTCGCCTCGGCCGCCGCGTCCTGTGCCCGCCGTTCTGGACTGTGGTCTGCCGCCCGCGGCCGAAGCCGCTCTCCTCTGTGGCTCTTCTGTTGGCCCGGGGATCGGCCTGGGGCATCACCTCCGCCGCTGGGCAAGGCTGAGACTCTGTAGGCCTTTTGGAGTCCCTCCCGGCCGCCCGCCGCTGAGCTCCGCGTCCCTCCCTCAGAGACTTGCCGAGAACGCGGAGATGGAGCCGGCAGCAGACGCATCGCGGGAACGGGCCGCCCCGCGGGCGGACTCCCGGTTCCGGCTGCCCTTCTTCCCTCGGCGCTCGCGACCAGGCACTTCCAAGTTCCCCGCACCTCCTGCCCCGGAACACTCCGGGGATCTCAAACTGGCTTCTTGCCCCCCGCCTGAGGCTCGGCGCAGCTCGTGGACGCAGCTGCTTTCCCAACTCTTTGCGCCGCTCCCCGGCTTGTTTCAGAAGCTGCTGATCTGGAGCCAGCTTTTCGGTGGGATGATTCCGACCAGATGGCTAGATTTTGCTGGAGGCTACAGCGTGCTGAGAGCCCTGAGGGCCCGGGAGGAACCCGACGCCCCCACGGCGCCGAAATCTCTGAGTTCGCTGCGGCTAGACCCCTCGGCTGACGCGGCCGCAGTTCCCCTCGATTGGCTAGAGGAGGGCATCCACTGGCAGTGCTCGTCCCCAGATCTACAATTGGAATTTAAAGCCAAGGGAGGAACTTTGGACTCCGCAGCCCACGCTTTTCTCCTAGAGCAGCAGCTGTGGGGAGTGGAGCTCCAAGCCAATCTGTTCTCCGGCCGGGAACTTGGCCCTTCGCCCTCCGGGCCTCTCAACGTTCAGCGCTTAAGCAATGCCAACGTCGTCTCCTATTTGCTGAAGCCCTCCTATCTGGACTGCCTGCCCCGGCTAGAGCTGAGCTATCAGAGCAGCGTTGGAAGTGGCGAGCTGGTCGATTTCCAGGCGCTGAGCCCAGAAAGCGGCTGCCTGGATGAGGTCCCGTCTCATCCCCAGCCGCTCAACGCGGAGATGGCTTGCGTCTCGTTGCAGGGATGTGCGCCTCTCTCTAGAGAAGGGCTGCCCGAAATCCACCATCTTCGCATGAAGCGGCTGGAATTCCTCCAGCAGGCCAGCAAGGGCCAAGCGTTACCCACCCCTGACCAAGATCATGGCTACCACAGCCTGGAGGAGGAGCACAGCCTGCTCCGGATGGACCTGAAGCACCGCAGAGATAGTGCAACACTGTGTGTTCCCGCTGCTGGAGCCGTTCCCGGCACCGCTCAGGAGCCCACTGAGGAGAAAGTAGAATTGTTGACTAAAGAGGTTCCCCTTGCTTTGGAGAGACAGGGCACCTCGGAAGGCTGTCTGTCTTGTGAGGTTCCTACGGAGCAGGAGCCTGGAGAGGACCAAATAAGTGTAATTGACTCCTCAGACATAGACGATGACCTTCCCATTTCTGCCAGACCAGCCTGTAGCAACAAATTGATAGATTACATTTTGGGAGGTGCAGCCAGTGACCTGGAAACAAGTTCTGATTCAGAAGGTGAGGATTGGGATGACGACGCTGAGGATGATGGTTTTGATAGCGATAGCTCACTCTCAGAATCAGACCTTGAACAAGACTCAGAAGGGCTCCACCTTTGGAACTCTTTCTATAGTGTCGATCCTTATAATCCCCAAAACTTCACAGCAACAATTCAGACTGCTGCCAGAATTCTTCCCAGAGACCCTTCTGACTCAGAGGCGGATTTGTCTGACAAGTCTAATCTAGAAAATCCTCCGTGGACTGCAAGCCTTCCTGAGTCTCCTGACCATAATTCTGGAGCAGAAGATGACTGGGAATCTAGTGCAGATGAAGCAGAGAGTCTCAAAGTGTGGAACTCTTTCTGTAATTCCGATGACCCCTACAACCTTCTAAATTTTAAGGCTCCTTTTCAAACATCAGGGAAAAATTGGAAAGGCTGTCGAGACTCAGAGAGGCCGTCTGAGTCTATTGTGACCATTTCTGAGTGTCACACCTTACTTTCCTGTAAGGTGCAACTGTCAGGGAGCCGAAAAAGTGAATGTCCAGACTTGGTACAGGGTGGGGTTCTTTCTGGAGCAAGACACACACATATCCAGAGAAAAAAGGTTTGTTTCTTTCTTTTAACATGCCTGATAATTTGTATTGCCTGTTCTGATGTGGTTAAGGATATCAGTATGACTTTCCTGGAGGCATAATAGTGCGTATTTTTGAGGAAGGACTGCAAGCTCATATACTTGGATTGAGAAGTGAGCCTCCCCCCCACCCCCCACTTCCCTCATTAGAGTGTTGTTCCTGTCTGAATTGAAGGTGCCATTGTATAGATGTTAGCTCGAAGGTGTTGTTTTCTTTTGGATTGGCAGCTCTGGGCTGTTTTCCTCCAAGCTTAAACTTTTCACTTTTTTTTTAAGAAACGGAAAAATTAAACCTTGTGTGTACACGATTTAATTCTAGAGATTGAGAAGGTCCTATTATAGCCATAGAGTTTTAAATGGTAATAAATGTGGTGTTTGCAGTCACTTAGTGTTGTAGTTACATGATAACAGTGTCTTCATTCCTGTCCGTTAGAACCCAAAGGGTCGTGATGGTACCAAGTAGCAAGTCATATATGTCTGGTTGCTTGCCATGAAAAATACTAATTTCAGTATTAAAAACTTTTGGACATTTGGGATTTTGATTGACAGTCAAAAACAATACAGAAAATAGTGTTGCCTTTTCTTGAGAAAGCATTACTAGTTATCATTGGCCAGCTACAGGTTAATAATCATTTGTAACAATGATGGTCATTTATTTGGCTTTCTTGAGTAGTTGCTTCCTATTCCCAGGCTAGTCTTAAAACTTCATGGAGCATTTTATTTTACTCTTCCAACACATTGTCAAGTTAACCTTATTTTGGGAGTCTTTTGAATTGCTTTTTTTTTCTATGGTTTATTCAGCTGAAGTTATTAATTGGAGAGTGATCCCCCCAGACACACGGGGTATCTTTTATTGTGAAGGGAAAGTTTCTTCAGTTACCTTTACTTATATTTGGAAAGAGAAAGGTGTAGGTAAATTATTATTGACCTCAGATTCAGCAGCGTCAAAGTTTCAAGTGGAAAGAACCATCCACTGGCTCCAAATGACCAGATTAATACTTTGAAACTCTTCCAGGGGTAGTAAATGTCCCTAAATGGTGGTAATCTTATGTCTTAGCCGTAGAAGCAGAATAAGGCATATTAAAAATTAAATTTCAGTTTACACTTTTGTAAATGCTGTCATCAAAGAGTTTTCCTCTTTAAAGGGTCCCTGACAAAATGACCTATTTAGTGAATAGATAAGAAGCGAAATGGGGCAATGGAACGAGCACTTGGCACCTGGAGACCTTTGTTCCCCACTCCTGAGTAGTTAGGGCCAAGAGATTTGGGAAGACAGCCAGAGCTAGGAAGTAACTTGACCTCTCATGGCTTTGATTCACTTATTTATCTTATGGAAGTAATAATAATAATAATAACTATTGTATGAATTATTGCACGGTTTGAATGAGGTGAGTAGATAAAATTCACAGTTAGTTGCCTTGACTTTAAAATGGTAGCTCTTTCTTGTTCAGGAACCTCAGGCCAATCTCATGCTTCATTAGCTTGCTCATTGAATAAGACTGAGATGAGTCAAGTAGATGTGTCTCAGCTATTACTATGAACTAGAAGCAACATTTATAAAAGATCATGTCTGCGATATGGTAAAATTATTTATAGCCTTTGACTACATGCAATTCTTTAGGTATATGGGAATAATGGATAGTGCCTACTTCTTAGAATGAGGCTTTCAGATCTGGGCGTTTAAAATGCTTTGTGTCATGGCATAACATTGTGCAAATTGTGGAGCCAGACTCAGGGTTTGAATCTTTATTGCACCCATAGAAGCTGTGTGATTTGAACAGGTCAGTTAACCTACCTACCTTGATTTCCTTATCTGTACAATGGAGATGATAGTAATACATACCCTATAGGGTTGATATGATGATGAAGTGAGATAAAAATTGCTAAGTACTTTGAAAAGAGCCTGGCATATGATAACCACTATATAAATGTTTGTTGTTGTTATTTATCTTGGTGACACAATGAGTAACACTAGAATGCCATAACTTTTAAGGTATTACATACCTACTAATTGTCCTCGGGGGCATTCCTTGGCCTGATATAAAGGGAATGAAAGTAGCAGGTCACAGTGGGATTAGCTGATGTAACTATTGAACGTATTTTAAAAAAAGTTTTTACTTTTGGTGTTCGATAAAAAAGAAAACTTCTACATTAGAAATTAAGTAGGGATTAAAAGGGACTGTCACTCCATGTGATCATGTATATTGTAATATTCTCAACTTCATGTATATGTAGTGATAGCATATTAAAGAGGAATACAAAGAGGGTTTTTATCTTAACTACAGTCTCTCTTATAGTAACATAACTTTAAAGATACGTTAATTTTGCTGCAGTTTGTTTATTAAGTAACTCTCTTCTGTATTCTTATTACAAAAGTAATAATATAAGAATAATACTACATATTTATGATTCAAGAATTGGAAAGCACTGAAAAGTGAATTTTTTTTTGGAAAATGGAAGAATAGAAATAAGTGACAATCTTGTTAAAGCTTTTGTGTTGTAATAAAAGCATTGACTCCAGGAATATATTTCTGAACTATTTCGTTTGGAAACATTTGTCATTTGGAAGTGTATCACAGAATTGATTTCCCTAAAGATTAAAAAAAAGTAAAGATTAATAACAGGAGAATTTCACTTACCCATCTGGATTCATTTTTAACACCAAAACCAGGAGGGGGTAGTCTGGGGTTGACTGGATAATGGATGCGGGATGGGACTCTCTCTCTGTGTGTGTGTGTGTGTGTTGTGTGTGAGAGAGAGAGAGAGATAGAACCCTTCCTTCTTTCCTCCCTCTGTGTGTGTGTGTGTGTGTGTGTGTGTGTGTGTGTGTGTGTGTTGTGTGTGAGAGAGAGATAGAACCCTTCCTTCTTTCCTCCCTCCCTCCCTTCCTTCCTCCCTTCCTTTTGCTTCTGTTATATTTGAGATTAAAATTAGTCTATATCTTTATAGGTAACCTTCCTTGAAGAAGTTACTGAGTATTATATAAGTGGTGATGAGGATCGAAAAGGACCATGGGAAGAATTTGCACGGGATGGATGCAGGTTCCAGAAACGAATTCAAGAAACAGAAGACGCTATTGGATACTGCTTGACATTTGAGCACAGAGAAAAAATGTTTAATAGACTCCAGGAAATGTGCTTCAAAGGACTTAATGTTTTCAAGCAATGTTAAGATGATGTGACAGCCTCTGGCCTTAGCAAACACTACCTCTTACTTGAGAGGTTTCTTTTAAAAACAAAAATTGGCAGCTGTCCTTTGACTTTTTTCTTAGAGGATATGCAACTTGGATCCAGTGACCTAGTTTAATATATGTTTTTTGCAACATATCCCACTCAGAAATGTACAGGTTTGAAGCCAAGCCCTGAAAATGAAGGATGAGATGGTGTGATTTCTAATCCTCCTTTTTTGTTTAGTTGGATTTGTTTTTGAATGTTGTTTGCTTGCTGAAGTGAAAAGGGGACCTCTTAAGGTGTAATTTTGCACTTTGAAAACTTATTTTCTTGGGAAACAATATTTATAGGGTTTGAAGCCCATTTTTCATTCTAATTTAAATTACGTGTACCTGTCTAAAACTTTGGGCTCTTTTTTCCCTCTGAACATTCTGAAATTAATGGGCTGTTATGTTTTCTCTATATTTTTTTATTTCAGTAATTTGGCCCTTCTACTTCAAGGCTAAGACAATAATCTTGTATATACTACCAACTTAAAGTACATTATCTTGTGTCATTGTGGGTTTTTTTTCTTTCTTTCTAAAAATGACTGGTTGAAAATATGTGGTGGGTTTTTATTTCTAGATTAAGCTCTACCTAGGATATTTCCAAGGACTGCCACAAAACCTATATGTGCAGTACTTTCTTTTACTTGGGGAAAGCTGCATACTTCTGCCAAATTTTAACATCTGATATACTTAATTTATGTGCAAACTCTTTTTTGAAGAAGGTTCTGTATATATTATTATAGTTCCCACTTGGGTGGTTCTTTGTGTCTTCAATAGGTAGAAATTGTTGTAAAGGACTCCAGAAGTAATAATTGCATCATAGTTGCTTTTAAATTTAAAAGCTTAGAACTTTCCTAGGAAGAAGATAGGAGACATCTCAGAGCAATTTGGTCTTGTTGTATGTGCTCTCAAAAGAAAACCAGTGTTATTAATATGCCTCAGCACCGTCACTTTTAAAACCTGTCAGGATGGCACTGTGAACTTGGAAATGGGCAGTTCTTAATTTTCCAGTTTGAAATGTAAAATGTAGACTTCAGTCAATATCCAAGTTTATTGTGTTCTCCTTTTTTAATAGTGAGAGAAGTAATGGCAAGGCCTATAGTTTCAGGAAAGGACTATAGATTTAACAAATAGAAAGTCTTAATATCTTCTGCCCAAAGTGTACTTTTGGTTTTTTTTCCACTTGAAAAAAGCTGATATCTTTAATAAACAAAAGTGACAATGTTCATTTTCCAAAGCAAACTGTTTTTGCAGTGACTGATTGTGTTCGGTTTATTTAGCTAGTTCTACGTGGTGTGCGTTTGTTAGGTTGAGGGAATGTTAACCAACTCCTTAATGGTCTATTTTTGTTTCATGTGCCTCCTGTCACAGGTAATGGAAAACATGAATAGAATAGATGACCTCTTAATTTTGAACTTGTTTCATAGAGTGGGGACAAATTTTTCATCAGAAGTGCTTGCAGGGTTACTACCTCAGTTTATAATCTACCTGGTCATTATTTTATTTGTTTGGTTTGCTCTAAGAACTGCCTCTAGTGTTAATATGTATATATATATTCATACGTAAACACACTGAGAGTACAAGTAAAAGTCAGATTTTTGCAGAGCCCTTCTTCAATGTGGTTTGTGCCCCTGCATTTTAGATATTCACAGGGAATGCATTTATAGAGTCTGGTGTAACAACGTGGAAATAAGCTAAGTTTCAAACACCAGCTGTGTCAGTTGGAAAGAAGGTGTCACTTGCCTTGAAAAGAAAACTTTGAAAATGTGTAGGCATTCTTTTAAAACCAGACTGAAGTATACTGTTTTCAGAGACTTAGGTTGTGTTTTGTGTTTCTGAAATCTTGCACCTCTGCATATATGAAAATAATGGGATATCTTTACATTTACTGGATTTTGGAGAATTGTTCCCTTGAGATTCCAACCTCGCTACCAAATACGTAATAGCTTGGTGAAGAGTTCTCCCATTTACTACCCTCCTTTAAAAGAAGTGATCAGGCGGTGATAAGGACAAAAGGGACCATTTTAAAGTTGGACAAGGGAAGAAACAGAATTCTTACCAGTTTCATTCCGATTCTAGTTGTTAGAACAAAGTTAAACCTTCAGTCTTAAAATCCTGGGCAGTTTTAACTGAACATTTTACACACCTAAAAGTCTTGCGATGGTGCTTTAAGTATCAATGTAGCATATGAAAGGCTTTGTACAGACAAGTAAAATTTCCTTTTCTGAGTGTTAAAATGTGATAACACCATCTCGTCATCTTTAACTTGAAATCAAAACTATCAGATTTTATTTTTTTATAATTTAAGGAAGGTGAAGTTAGGGGACTAGAAGACATCTAAATTGACTTCTACAGATCCAATGATTTAAATGTAACCAGTTTGTTGGGACTTTATAGCTAAAATTATATTTGTGTATATAATTGTTAGCTAATCTGTAAATTGTAATAAATATATTTGCAATTTTTAAATGTTACAAGATATTTTGGTTCAATTTTATATTGTATTTTACATTATTTTCAGTATTACTGAGCAGGATTTCCAGAATTAAATCAGGTGTTTTTTTAGAAGCACTGTAAACTTTAAAGGTGCTGCACAAATTTATGTGGTATAAAAAGGTTATGTGGGGCTTCCCTGGTGGCGCAGTGGTTGAGAGTCCGCCTGCCAATGCAGGGGGCGCGGGTTCGTGCTCCCGTCCGGGAGGATCCCAGGTGCCGTGGAGCGGCTGGGCCCATGAGCCATGGCCGTTGAGCCTGCGCTCCACAATGTGAGAGGCCCGCATACCCCCCCAAAAAAAAAAAGGTTATGTGACATGGAAATTACACCACAACTAATTGAAGCGTAAGGAATGCTAAGGGGATAAATATAATTGTAAACCACATTTTGGTGTTAGAAAAAAGAATTTAGTTCTTAGCGTATGAAATGCCCTTCTTAGAGAATGGGGGTTTGATTCTAAAATTGGCCCCAGCTATGTATTTCTTCTGCAAAGAAAACAGTAAAATTGTGGGCTTCCCTAGTGGTGCAGTGGTTAAGAATCTGCCTGCCAATGCAGGGGACACGAGTTCAAACCCTGGGCCGGGAAGATCCCACGTGCCACAGAGCACCGGAGCCTGTGCGCCACAACTACTGAGGCCCTCCCACCTAGAGCCCGTGATCCACAATGAGAGAAGCCACCGCAATGAGAAGCCCGTGCACCGTAATGAAGACCCAATACAGCCAAAAATAAAAACAAGTAAATTTATTTAAAAAAAAACAACAGTAAAATAAAACAGTATTCACAGAGGCAGTAAATTCATATTCTGGGATTAGCATAGTGTTTCTACTAAGTATCAGGGAATTCGGTTTCTTTATTTTGTGCATTATTATTAATGATAACCATGGTATTCGTAAGTCATGATGTTATCTCATGATATTGAATAAATGTGATGGTAACATCAGAAAAAAAACTTCTTATCCTGAAAAAAAGACATTTGGGCTATAGCAAGCCTGTTCATGGACTAAGGCATAATAGCATTCTTAATTTAGGCATTTGGATCTTCCAAGCTATTGAAAAATTATTAAAGGTGTATTTCTGAACTAGAAAGAAATTAACAGTTGCAGATAAATCAGTGTTTAGTACAGATTGAATTGATGGCCCAGGTTATACTTCTATTACCATCTTGGGGTTAACTTAAGCATTTTTGGCTATGTCTCCCCAGGAAGGGGAGAAGATATAATAATAGTCATGTTTACACCAAGCCAGATTTATTGTTATGACTATCCCGATATCCCTATAGAAGTTGTGCTGTGTTTCTTTTTTGTTCTACTTTAATAGAAAGTTTAAAGCAAATATTTAATTGCTGACCTCAGAAAATTTGATAGTTACACACAGATTTGGGAGTTTGGTGGTCTCATTGGGAGACTTCCTTTGGACCCTCCTTTATGTACCTTTTAAAAATAAAAATGGAAATATCTTCATTTTTATCTCATGTTATTTATAAAAGTAATACAGAGATATAAAGACGTCCTGGTACATTCTAAAGAGTAAGTATGTTGCTCAGCATACCTCTTTGAGCTAAGAGACTTAATTTCTTTTTATGTGCATGAAGAGGTTTTGATATTTCTTCATTCAACTGATTATGACATGAATGTTGGCTATTTGGAATATACCTACATTGTTTCTTAGGATTCTTATGGACTTAGTTGAATGCTTTGGTCAATACAAAAAAAGTTTTTTTCTGCCTGGATTTGCTCCATTGAGACTAAGTTTTTATTGGTTAATTATGACTTTAAAATACAAAGGAAACATGATATCAAGCTCTGCAAAAATAGGTGTAATAGGGCCTCCCTGGTGGCGCAGTGGTTGGGAGTCCGCCTGCCGATGCAGGGGATACGGGTTCGTGCCCC
>NW_006798649.1:514971-520995 GCF_000442215.2 Lipotes vexillifer | reverse complement strand
AGAGCGGCTAGGCCCGTGAGCCATGGCCGCTGAGCCTGCGCGTCCGGAGCCTGTGCTCCGCAACGGGAGAGGCCACAACAGTGAGGGGCCCACATAACCAAAAAAAAAAAAAAAAAAAAAAAATAGGTGTAATAAATAGGATAAATAGATCTAACCCTGCTCACTTTGAGGATTCATACAAGACCTATAATGCTTTCAATTAATACATATTAGTGACAGTTGTGACATCAGGGAAGTTAGAAATAATTTTACATGTGGAATGGAGAACATGGTGGAGGTGGTAGTACTGTGTAACAATTTGAGTCACATCATTGTTTTACCATTGGCCGACTCCTTAATTTCACCAGGGAAAGATAGGGGAAACTAGATTTATGGAAAGTGGGTTGCTTGACCCAGGGAGAGGATACCCTGGAGATCTAATGAGAACATAGGTCTAGAAAGCTGAACTATGAAGACGCTTTGGAGCAATTTTTCAGGTTTTGTTCTTTAATCCATTACCCCTCCCTTTGTCTCAGTACTATCCTTTTCTTCCACTTTCCTCCTGCCTTTGTTTGCTATTTTCACTACTGTTTCATAGATCCTTACCGAGAAGAAGAGGGATGAGGACTTTCACAGCAAAAGAACAGCACAGTTGCCAGAGGTGTGTTCATTAGCAATACTATCCATCAAGAAGTCACTTATTGCACATTTCCCCACCAAAATGCTAGGTTATATACACTGAGACTGGATTAACTTTAAGAAATATCCCAAAGATGTTTAGGGTCAAAGAAAGAGGTGGTACTAAAGCTGGATTATGCTGCTTTGAGGTAAGCCTGTTTTTCTTAGTGGGCTTCACACCTTGGCTTTGAAGGCAAAAACCAGAGAGAAGTCCCAAAAGAATTTTGAAAAAGGCTCATCTAGATATATGTTCTGGAATGGTTGTGTTTAAAAACAAATTTCATCATGAGAAGACTGTCTGGATCTCAAATATCATCTCCAAGAGACCTCTGACCACCCTACCCTCCAACCCCTTTTTCCCACTATCTTTACCTTTTAAAATTATACTCACAGCCTAGGACTGTTGCTGGCACATTATAGATAGTCAACAGATATTTGTTGAATGAGTTAATAACTTTTCCTAAAGTGAGTTCCCATATAGACTTTACTGAGAGTTCATCAACACAGCCATGTCTGATTAGAATCCAATGTGCCTCAGCTGTAGATGATACGGAATCACAGAACTGAAGGGTCCTTAGGGAGAAGCTGTAGTAAGCTCTAAATTTGTAGAATGTAATTACAAATTTCAATTGTAATTGAAATTTGTGCTTAGGGATACCGCATCAATTAATTTGAATGTCATTAACAAGGTGCATGTTAATTTATGAAGTTAACATGTGAGCAAATCAGCTGAGACCTTTCTTTTCCAGAATTAAAGAGTACCAAAGTATTGTACTAGAGTACCAAAGTATTTTTCCCACCACACCAGAAATTTCAGTTGTACTCCTTTTTCGGCAGGTTGGCTTTGAGTTTCTAGAGATGCACTGTTGATTCCACCAGATGGCGTGACTTGCCATCTCGGAGTGCCTGACAGATTCCTTTTATTACTAATCTGATGGCTGTTGCTTGCTTGGAGGTTATTCCCTTGGTGTAAAAACAAGATGGCAACTGCTCTGCTGTGCCCATTCTAGGCCTGCCTGGCCCATTGTGACTCCACCTTTTAGTGGTAACTACCCATCAATGGGGGCTGTTCCTTATGGGAGAACCAAGAAGTGTATTTGAACACAAAAAAATGAATTGATTCTTCCTGATCCACATGGAGGAATAATAAAATGAATATGATGATTTAGGAGATTGGAGGTGAGATATAGGAGGCTGATGTATGGATATTTGCTGGGGTTTTGTATTAGGGTTTTTCTAGTTAGGGTTTTATCTCACTTAACTATTTGTTCAGCATTCAGTTTTCTATTGCATTCCTGTGCATCAGGGCAGCCATTCTCAATGAGAGGAGAGAGGGTGCCACATCGCTCGGAGCATGGGGTCTCACTGTGCCTGATTACAGAATTATACATGCAACTGGCGTGGAAAGAGGAAAAGAGCCTCAAGAATTATTGGCCTGGGGTTTGTGCTGGTGTTACCTGTTTCCCGCTTAGAGCTAGTAGCCAAGGCCAGGTGGATATCCAGGACTGCTCTTTGGTAGGTTTGGTATTGGCTCCAAGGGGCTGCTCTGATCCGCTTCCAGGTGTGCAGAACGGAGGCCATTACATGTTTGCATACAATTTTCCTGTGCCTGCAGTGACTGAGGCACCTTTCAACTGTATTATTGTGGTGCTTTTCCTTTCTTTTGTTTCTGAGTAGGGAGGGTAGGCGTGGTTTTGTACTTTCAGGAATTTACATGGGAGTTTTTTGTTTGTTTTTTACTTCTGTTTGCCATATTTTCTAGATATTCACCTCTGAACAGATTCCCTTCCCCAGGACAACCTACTGAAAGTCACAGCTTGATTGGCCTGGGGGGTGTAACCCAGTACTGCCTGAGAGATGGCAATACTTTTAGAATAATATTGAATTACAGAAGAAAAGTCCTGCTGGGAAGTCATAGGGTTGAAACAGGTGCATATTCTTGCAATTAATTTCCCAGGTTGTTCCAGATGGGATGACAGTTACATTAGCTAATGTCCCTTCTTTTTCCCTTTTTCTCATTCAGTCATTAAAAAATTAAATTTATTTAAGCTAAACAAAAACAACAACAACGGTTCACCAATTTCTCCCACTCCCACCCCCACCCCCACTTAGTCTCTGGCACAAACCAATCAGTTATCTGTATCTTTGAGCTTGTTTTTGTTTGTCCAGTTGTTGTTTTAGATTCCACATATAAGAGAGAGTATATGATATTTGTCTTTGTCTGACTTATTTCATTTAGCTCAGTGCCCGAGAGGTCCATCCAGGTTGTCACAAAGAGCAAGATTTCATTTTTTCCAGTGTCCCTTATTACCCCTTTCATTTGGCATAGAACCGCCTCAGAGTCCGTTGGGAATATTTACCTTCTGTCATCAGGTTTCATATATCCTCTAAAGGCTTCCCTGCTGACTCCATCTCTACATCCTCAGAGCTCATTATTGTGTTTTTCAGTATTACAGCGCCCTGTACATGTTCTTATCACTGTTCATCACATTGAATTGTAATTGTGTTTGCAATTCCATTTCTTCCTGTAGATTGTCACCTCTTTGGTGGAGGGGTCCTCAGCACAGGTACCAGAATGTCTTAGGTGCACAGTACACTTTTCTTTAACTCAAGTGACAATTTCCAGAGGCTCCTTCTCCCAATGAATAGGTTTCCCTACCCCACACAACGGTTGAAATTTATTAATTCAAATTAATTTAATTGCTTTTGTTCCAAAGAAGCAAATAAATGTGTGAAAAGTAATGTAATCTAATGTAAACATTTTTATTTTTAGTACTTGAGATATTTTTGAGAAGCTAATATTGCTAGATGACTTTACACCTAAGGTTTTAAATCAGTTGATGTTATGTCTTCATTACTGATCTTTCAAGTGATAGCATGAGGCTTATTGAAATTAGATCAGTGTTATGAAAGGCACTTCATTAGGCAGTATCCAATTTTCCTGGTTAAGGACTTCTTTTTTTTTCAATCAGCTTATTGAGGTATAATTTACATATAATAAAATTCACCAATTTTAAGTGTAAAATTCAATGAGTTTTGAGAAATGTGTACAGTCATGTAAACACTACCACAGTAAAAATATAAAGCATTTCCATCACTCCAGAAAGTTCCCTCATGATTATTTCTATTCAACCACCTCCCCAACCTCCAGCTTTTTGCAGCCACTGATCTGCTTTTTATCACTGTTTCACCTTTTCTGGAATTTTGTAAAAATGGTATCATACATACAGTATGTACCTTTTTGTGTCTGGCTTCTCTTATCCAATGTAATGCTTTGATATTCATCTGTGCTGTTGAATATATCAGCAGTCCATTCTTTTTTGCTGCTGAGTAGTATTCCATTGTATGATTATGCCACGATTTATTTATTCAATAACTAGTAGATGGACAGTTGATTTGTTTCAGTTTGTGGCTATGGTGATTAAGGCTACTATGAACATTTGCATATAAGTGTTTCTGTGGATATACATTTTCATTCCTTTTGGATAAATTCAAGAATGATATTGCTGGATCAAATGGTAAGTATATATGTGTTTAACTTTATAAGAAAACTCCCAGTTTTCCAAAGTGTCTGTACCACTTGGCAGCACAGTATGAGAGATCCAGTTGTTCCATGCCCTTGCCAATACTTGATGTTGTAAATCTTTTTAAGTTTAGTTATTCTAGTGGGTTTGTAGTGACATCTCATTTTAGTGTAAATTTTCATTTCCTTGATGTTTAATGATATGGTAAAATATGTGTTAAAATCTTTTGTCCATTTTTTTTTCCTTTTGTCCATTTTTTAAACCAAGTTGTGTGTGTGTCTGTAAAATATTTTTTATTAGTCTGTAGCTTGCCTTTTCATTTTCTTAATGTCATTTGAAGAGCAATATTTTTAATTTTGCAGAAGTCCAATTTATCTATTTTTTCCTCTATGGTCCATGAATTTTTGCCCTATCTCATAAATCGTTCCCTAACCCAAGGTCACAAATATTTTTGCTTATTTTTTTTTCTGGGAGTTTTATGCTTTTAATTCTGACATTTAAGTCAATGATCCATTTTGAGTTAACTTTTGTATATGGTATGAAGTAAGGGTTGAGACTCATGTTTTTGCACACAGATATTAAATTGTTGAAAGGTAACCTTGGCACCGTTGTTAAAAATCAATTGAAGGGGCTTCCCTGGTGGCGCAGTGGTTGAGAGTCCGCCTGCTGATGCAGGGGATGCGGGTTCGTGCCCCAGTCCGGGAGGATCCCACATGCCGCGGAGTGGCTGGGCCCGTGAGCCGTGGCCGCTGAGCCTGCGCGTCCGCAATGGGAGAGGCCACAACAGTGAGAGGCCCGCGTACTGCAAAAAAAAAAAAAAAAAAAACAATTGAAAATATACTTGAGTCTATTTCTGGACCCTCTATTCTATTTCAGTGATCTGTATCTCTGTCCTTACATAAATGCTACACTGTCTTGATTACTGTTAACATTATAGTAAGTCTTGAAATCACTTTGCTCTTTTTCAAAATAGTTTTGGCTGTTGTTGGTCCTTTGCATTTCTCTTTGAATTTTAGAAGCAGCTTATTAATTCTACCAAATAAACCCCCAAACTTACTAAGGTATTGAATGGGATTGCACTGACTTTATAGACTGACTTTACAGTGTTGGCATCTTAGCAATATTGAGTCTTCTGATCCATAAACACACTATATCTCTCCATTTATTTGGGTTTTAAAAAATTTCTATCAGCAATGTTTCATAGATTTTCATATACACTTATGAAATGTATGAAATACACATATTTATTTTTGTATATTGATCTTGTGTCCTGTGATCTTCGAATTTTTTACATAGATGATCACATTTTAGAATATTAACAGTATATGTCTTTTATTTCTTTTTTCTTGTCTTATTGTACTGGCTAGGACATTTAGTACATTTTAAAAAATTCCCTCAGGTTCTCTTTTTTTAAAAAATATTTATTTATTTATTTGGTTGCATTGGGTCTTAGTTGCAGCAGGCGGGCTCCTTTAGTTGTGGCTCACTGTCTCTTTATTTGTGGCATGCGAACTCTTAGTTGCGGCATGCATGTGGGATCTAGTTCCTTGACCAGGGATCTAACCTGGGCCCCCTGAATTGGGAGCGCGGAGTCTTAACCACTGGCGCCACCAGGGAAGTCCCTTTAGAACGTTTTTGAAAAGAAGCAGCGAGAGCAAACATCCTGCCCTGATCGTTAGGACTGATGATGTCTTCTCTTTCACTCCCAATGTTGGTAATTTATGTCTTTTCTTTCTTATCAGTCTGTCAAGAGGTTTATCAATTTTACCGATCTTAAAAAAAACAGCTTTTGGGGCTTCCCTGGTGGCGCGGTGGTTGAGAGTCCGCCTGCCGATGCAGGGGA
>NW_006798649.1:505807-513271 GCF_000442215.2 Lipotes vexillifer | reverse complement strand
CCATATGCCCCCTGCCCCCGCCCCCCCCCCCCACCAGATGCACAGCCTCCCCCAGCATCAGCAACCCCAGAGTGTGGACATTTGTTACAAATGATGAACCTACGCTGACATGTCATAATCACTTAAAGCCCACAGTTTACATCAGTGTCATTCTGAGTATTGTACATTCCGTGGGTTTGGACAAATGTAAAATGACATGAATTCACCATAATAGTATCACACAGAATAGTTCCACTGCCCTAAAAAATCCTCTGTGCACCCACCCCCCGTATTCATCCCTCCCTCCCCTTCCCCAGGCTCTGGCACCACTGATCTTTTTACTTTCTCCATAGTTTTACCTTTGCAGAATGTCCTACAGTTGAAATCCTCTTCAGATTGGCTTCTTTGACTTAGTAATATGCATTTAAGGTTCCTCTATATTTTTTTCATGGCTTGATAGCTCATTTCTTTTTGGCCTTGAATAATATTCCATTGTCTGAATGTACCATATTTTATTTGTTCATCACTGAAGGATTGAAAGACATCTTTTGGCTGCTTCTGTTTGGCAATTATGAATAAAGCTGCTATACACATCTCTGTGCAGGTTTTTGTGTGAACGTAAGTTTTCATTTCCTTTGGATAAATACCAAGGAGTGTGATTGCTGGATCGTCTGGTAAAACTGTTTAGTTTTTTAAGAAAGCACAAAAATGTCTTCCGAAGTGGCTGCACCATTTTTGCGTTCCTGCCAGCAATGATGAGAGTTCCTGTTGCTCCACATCCTCACCAGCCTTTCATGTTGTCAGTGCTTTGGGTTTTGGCCATGCTAATAGGTGTGGAGTAGTGTCTCACTGTTGTTTTACCTTGCATTTCCCTGATGACCTACGATGTGGAGCATCTTTTCATGTGCTTATTTGCCATCTGTATGTTTTCTCTTTTTGTTTTGGATTTTATTGTATTTATTTTTTATACAGCAGGTTCTTATTAGTTACCTGTTTTATACGTATTAGTGTATATATGTCAATCCCAATCTCCCAATTCATCCCACCACCACTACCCACCCCCCCACCGCTTTCCCCCCTTGGTGTCCATACGTTTGTTCTCTACATCTGTGTCTCTATTTCTGCCCTGCAAACCAGTTCATCTGTGCCATTTTTCTAGGTTCCACATATATGTGTTAATATACGATATTTGTTTTTCTCTTTCTGACTTACTTCACTCTGTATGACAGCCTGTAGATCCATCCGCGTCTCTACAAATGACCAAATTTCGTTCCTTTTTATGGCTAAGTAATATTCCATTGTATATATGTACCACATCTTCTTTATCCATTCATCTGTCAATGGGCATTTAGGTTGCTTCCATGACCTGGCTATTGTAAATAGTGCTGCAATGAACATTGGGGCACATGTGTCTTTTTGAATCATGGTTTCTCTGGGTATATGCCCAGTAGTGGGATTGCTGGGTCATATGGTAATTCTATTTTTAGTTTTTTAAGGAACCTTCATACTGTTCTCCACAGTGGCTGTATCAATTTACATTCACACCAACAGTGCAGGAGGGTTCACTTTTCCCCACACCCTCTCCAGCATTTGTTGTTTATAGATTTTCTGATGATGCCCATTCTAACTGGTGTGAGGTGATACCTCATTGTAGTTTTGATTTGCATTTCTCTAATAATTAGTGATGTTGAGCAGCTTTTCATGTGCTTCTTGGCCATCTGTATGTGTTCTTTGGAGAAATGTCTATTTAGGTCTTCTGCCCATTTTTGGATTGTGTTGTTTGTTTTTTTTAATATTGAGCTGCATGAGCTGTTTATATATTGTGGAGAATAATCCTTTGTCCTTTGATTCATTTGCAAATATTTTCTCCCATTCTGAGTGTCGTCTTTTTGTCTTGTTTGTAGTTTCCTTTGCTTTGCAGAAGCTTTTAAGTTTCATTAGGTCCCATTTGTTTATTTTTTGTTTTTATTTCCATTACTCTGGGAGGTGGATCAAAAAAAGAACTTGCTGTGACTTATGTCAAAGAGTGTTCTTCGGACTTGCCTGGTGGCACAGTGGTTGAGAGCCCGCCTGCTGATGCAGGGGACACGGGTTCGTGACCCGGTCCGGGGAGGTCCCACATGCCGCGGAACAGCTGGGCCTGTGAGCCATGGCCGCTGAGCCTGCGTGTCCGGAGCCTGTGCTCTGCAACGGGAGAAGCCACAACAGTGAGAGGCCTGCATACCGCAAAAAAAAAAGAGTGTTCTTCCTATGTTTACCTCTAAGGGTTTTATAGTGTCCAGTCTTACATTTAGATCTCTAATCCATTTTGAGTTTATTTTTGTGTATGGTGTTAGGGAGTGTTCTAATTTCATTCTTTTATTTGTAGCTGTCTAGTTTTCCCAGCACCACTTATTGAAGAGACTGTCTTTTCTCCATTGTATATTTTTGCCTCTTTTATTAAAAATGAGGTGATCGTATGTGTGTGGGTTTATCTCTGGGCTTTCTATCCTGTTCCATTGATCTATATTTCTGTTTTTGTTCCAGTACCATACTGTCTCGATTACTGTTGCTTTGTAATATAGTCTGAAGTCTGGGAGCCTGACTGATTCCTCCAGCTCCGTTTTTCTTTCTCAAGATTGCTTTGGCTATTAGGGGTCTTTTGTGTTCCCGTACAAATTGTGAAATGTTTTGTTATAGTTCTGTGAAAAATGCCATCGATAGTTTGATAGGGATTGCATTGAATCTGTAGATTGCTTTGGGTAGCATAGTCATTTTCACAATGTTGATTCTTCCAATCCAAGAACATGGTATATCTCTCTATATGTTTGTGTCATCTTTAATTTCTTTCATCAGTGTCTTATAGTTTTCTGCATACAGGTCTTTTTTCTTCTTAGGTAGGTTTATTCCCAGATATTTTATTCTTGTTTTTAACTTTTATTTATTATTTATTTATTTATTTATTTATTTATTTATTTATTTCTGGCTGTGTTGGGTCTTCATTTCTGTGTGAGGGCTTTCACTAGTTGCGGCAAGTGGGGGCCACTCTTCATCGCGGTGCACGGGCCTCTCACTACCGTGGCCTCTCTTGTTGCAGAGCGCAGGCTCCAGACGTGCAGGCTCAGTAGTTGTGGCTCAGGGGCCTAGTTGCTCCACGGCACGTAGAATCTTCCCAGACCAGGGCTTGAACCCGTGTACTCTGGATTGGCAGGCAGATTCTCAACCACTGTGCCACCAGGGAAGCCCATTTTATTCTTTTTGCTGCAATGGTAGATGGGATTGTTTCCTTAATTTCTCTTTCAGAGTTTTCATCATTAGTGTATAGGAATGTAAGAGATTTCTGTGCATTAACTTTGTATCCTGCTGTTATCCTGTATTAGCTATAGTAGTTTTCTGGTAGCATCTTTAGGATTCTCTATGTACAGTATCATGTCATCTGCAAAAAGTGACAGTTTTACTTCTTCTTTTCCAATTTGTATTCCTTTTATTTCTTTTTCTTCTCTGATTGCTGTGGCTAAAACTTCCAAAACTATGTTGAATAATAGTGGTGAGAGGGACAACCTTGCCTTATTCCTGATCTTAGAGGAAATGGTTTCAGTTTTTCACCACTGAGAATGATGTTAGCTGTGGGTTTGTCATATATGGCCTTTGTTATGTTGAGGTAAGTTTCTTCTATGCCTACTCTCTGGAGGGTTTTTTATCATAAATGGGTGTTGAATTTTGTTCAAAGCTTTTTCTGTATCTACTGAGATGATCATATTGTTTTTCTCCTTCAGTTTGTTAATATGTTTTATCACATTGATTGATTTGCGTATATTGAAGAATCCTTGCATTCCTGGGATAAACCCCACTTGACCATGGTGTATGATCCTTTTAATGTGCTGTTGGATTCTGTTTGCTAGTATTTTGTTGAGGTTTTTTGCATCTATATTCATCAGTGATATTGGCCTGTAGTTTTCTTTCTTTGTGACTTCTTTGTCTGGTTTTCATATCAGGGTGATGGTGGCCTCGTAGAATGAGTTGGGGAGTGTTCCTTCCTCTGCTATATTTTGGAAGAGTTTGAGAAGGATAGGTGTTAGCTCTTCTGTAAATGTTTGATAGAATTTGCCTGGGATGCCATCTGGCCCTGGACTTTTGTTTGTTGGAAGACTTTTAATCACAGTCTCAATTTCAGTGCTTTTGATTGGTCTGTTTATATTTTCCATTTCTTCCTGGTTCAGTCTTGGAAGGTTGTGCTTTTCTAAGAATTTGTCCATTTTTCCAAGGTTGTCCATGTTGTTGGCATATAGTTGCTTGTAGTAATCTCTCATGATCCTTCGTATTTCTGCAGTGTCAGTTGTTACTTCTCCTTTTTCATTTCTAATTCTATTGATTTGCATCTTCTTTTTTTTCTTGATGAGTCTGGCTAATGGTTTATCAATTTTGTTTATCTTCTCAAAGAACCACCTTTTAGTTTTATTGATCTTTGCTATTGTTTCCTTCAATTTTTTTTCATTTATTTCTGATCTGATCTTTATGATTTCTTTCCTTCTGCTAACTTTGAGGTTTTTTTTGTTTTTCTTTCTCTAATTGCTTTAGGTGTAAGGTTAGGTTGTTTATTTGAGACGTTTGTTGTTTCTTGAGGTAGGATTGTATTGCTATAAACTTCCCTCTTAGAACTGCTTTTGCTGCATCCCATAGGTTCTGGGTCATAGTGTTTTCATTGTCATTTGTTTCTAAGTATTTTTTGATTTCCCCTTTGATTTCTTCAGTGATCTCTTGGTTATTTAGTAGTGTATTGTTTAGCCTCCATTTGTTTGTATTTTTTACAGATTTTTTTCCTGTAATTGATATCTAGTCTCATAGCGTTGTGGTCAGAAAAGATACTTGATATGATTTCAATTTTCTTAAATTTACCAAGGCTTGATTTTTGACCCAAGATATGACCTATCCTGGAGAATTTTCCATGAGCACTTGAGAAGAAACTGTATTCTGTTGTTTTTGGATGGAATATCCTATAAATATCAATTAAGTCCATCTTGTTTAATGTGTCATTTAAAGCTTGTGTTTCCTTATTTAATTTCATTTTGGATGATCTGTCCATTGGTGTAAGTGAGGTGTTAAAGTCCCCTACTATTATTGTGTTACTGTTGATTTCTCCTTTTATGGCTGTTAGCATTTGCCTTATGTATTGAGGTGCTCCTATGTTGGCTGCATAAAGATTTACAATTGTTATATTTTCTTCTTGGATTGATCCCTTGATCATTATATAGTGTCCTTCTTTGTCTCTTGTAATAGTCTTTATTTTAAAGTCTACTTGTCTGATATGAGAATTGCTACTCCAGCTTTCTTTTGATTTCCATTTGCAAGGAATATCTTTTTCCATCCCCTCACTTTCAGTCTGTATGTGTCCCTAGGTCTGAAATGGGTCTCTTGTAGACAGCATATATATGGGCCTTGTTTCTGTATCCATTCAGCCAGTCTATGTCTTTTGGTTGGAGCATTTAATCCACTTACATTTAAGGTAGTTATCAATATGTATGTTCCTATTACCATTTTCTTAACTGTTTTTGGTTTGTTATTGTAGGTCTTTTCCTTCTCTTGTGTTTCCTGCCTAGAGAAATTCTTTTAGCTTTTGTTTTAAAGCTGGTTTGGTGGTGCTGCATTCTCTTAGCTTTTGCTTGTCTGTAAAGGTTTTAATTTCTCCGTCGAACCTGAATGAGATCCTTGCTGGGTAGAGTAATCTCGGTTGTAGGTTTTTCCCTTTCATCACTTTAAATATGTCCTGCCACTCCCTTCTGGCTTGCAGAGTTTCTGCTGAAAGATCAGCTGTTAACCTTATGGGGATTCCCTTGTATGTTATTTGTTGTCTTTCCTTGCTGCTTTTAATATTTTTTTCTTTCTAGTTAATTTTTGATAGTTTGATTAATATGTGTCTTGGCGTGTTTCTCCTTGGATTTATCCTGTATGGGACTCTCTACGTTTCCTGGACTTAACTATTTCATTTCCCATATTAGGGAAGTTTTCAACTATAATCTCTTCAAATATTTTCTGAGTCCCTTTCTTTTTCTCTTCTTCTTCTGGGACCCCTATAATTCGAATGTTGGTGTGTTTAATGTTGCCCCAGTAGTCCCTGAGACTGTCCTCAATTCTTTTCATTCTTTTTTCTTTATTCTGCTTTGTGGTAGTTATTTCCACTATTTTATCTTCCAGGTCACTTATCCGTTCTTCTGCCTCAGTTATTCTGTGATTGATTCCTTCTAGAGAATTTTAAATTTCATTTATTGTGCTGTTCATCATAGTTTGTTTGCTCTTTAGTTCTTCTAGGTCCTTTTTAAACGTTTCTTGTATTTTCTCCATTCTGTTTCCAAGATTTTGGATCATCTTTAATAACATTACTCTGAATTCTTTTCCAGGTAGGCTGCCTATTTCCTCTTCGTTTGTTGGTCTGGTGGGTTTTTACCTTGCTCCTTCATCTGCTGTGTGTTTCTCTGTCTTCTCATTTTGCTTAACTTACTATGTTTGGTGTCTCCTTTTCACAGGCTGCTGGTTCACAGTTCCCATTGTTTTTGGTGTCTGCCCCAGTGGGTAAGGTTGTTTCAGTGGGTTGTGTAGGCCTCCTCCTGGAGGGGACTGGTACCTGTGTTCTGGTGGATGAGGCTGGATATTGTCTTTCTGGTGGGCAGAACCGTGTCCGGTGGTGTGTTTTGGGGTGTCTGTGAACTTCTTATGACTTTAGGCAACCTCTCTGCTAATGGGTGAGGTTGTGCTCCTGTCTTGCTAGTTGTTTGGCATAGGGTGTCCAGCACTGTATCTTGCTGGTCGTTGAGTGGAGCTGGGTCTTAGCGTTGGGATGAGGACCTCTGGGAGAGCTTTTGCCGTTTGATATTACATGGAGCTGGGAGGTCTCTGGCAGACCAATGTCCTGAACTTGGCTCTCTCACCTCAGAGGCACAGGCCTGACACCCAGCCAGAGCACCAAGACCCTGTCAGCCACACAGCTCAGAAGAAAAGGGAGAATTAAAAAAAGAAAGAAAGAAAAAAATAAAAGTTATTACAAAATAGATTTTTTAATTATTAAAATTAAAAAGTAATAAAAGAAAGAAGGAAGAGAGAAACCAAACCAAAAAACAAATCTGCCACTGATAACAAGCACTAAAAACTATTAAAAAACCCAACAACAACGGACAGACAGAACCCTAGGACAAATGGTAAAAGCAAAGCTATACCGACAAAATCACACAAAGTCCACCACCTCAGTTTTGGGATGATTCGTTGTCTATTCGGGTATTCCACAGATTCTGGGTACATCAAGTTGACTGTGGAGATTTAATCCGCTGCTCCTGAGGCTGCTGGGAGAAATTTTCCTTTCTCTTCTTTGTTCGCACAGCTCCTGGGGTTCAGCTTTGGATGTGGTCCCGCCTCAGCGTGTAGGTTGCCTGAGCACGTCTGTTCTTCGCTCAGACAGGACGGGGTTAAAGGAGCAGCTGCTTCGGGGGGCTCTGGCTCACTCAGGCCGGGGGGGGG
>NW_006798649.1:493697-505749 GCF_000442215.2 Lipotes vexillifer | reverse complement strand
CTCCCGGGGGAGTTGTCCCTGGATCCCGGGAACCTGGCAGTGGCGGGCTGCACAGGCTCCCCGGAAGGGGGTTGTGAATAGTGACCTGTGCTCCCACACAGGCTTCTTGGTGGCGGCAACAGCAGCCTTAGCGTCTCATGCCTGTCTATGGTGTCTGCGGTGATAGCCGCGGCTCACGCCCGTCTCTGGAGCTTGTTTAGGCGGTGCTCTGAATCCCCTCTCTTCGCTCACCCCGAAACAGCTGTCTCTTGCCTCTTCGGCAGTTCCAGACTTTTTCCCGGACTCCATCCCGGCTAGCTGTGGTGCACTATTCCCCTTCAGGCTGTGCTCACGCAGCCAACCCCAGTCCTCTCCCTGGGATTTGACCTCTGAAGCCCGAGCCTCAGCTCCCAGCCCCCACCAGCCCCAGCCGGTGAGCAGAGAAGCCTCTCAGGCTGGTGAGTGCTGGTTGGCACCGATCCTCTGTGCAAGAATCTTTCCACTTTGCCCTCTGCACCCCTGTTGCTGCGCTCTTCTCCGTGGCTCTGAAGCGTCCCCCCTTCCCTTCCCTTCCCCCACCATCTCTGCCAGTGAAGGGGCTTCCTAGTGTGTGGAAACTTTTCCTCCTTCACAGCTCCCTCCCAGAGGTGCAGGTCCCGTCCCTGTTCTTTTGTCTCTGTTTTTTTCTTTTTTTCTTTTGCCCTACCCAGGGACGTGGGGAGTTTCTTGCCTTTGGGGAAGTTTGAGGTCTTCTGCCAGCGCTTGGTAGGTGTTCTGCAGGAGTTGTTCCACACGTAGATGTATTTACGTGGAGAAAAGTGATCTCCACATCTTACTCCTCCATCATCTTGACCTCAGCCTGTTGGAAGATTTTTAATCACAGTTTCAATTTTATTACTTGTGATTGGTCTGTTCATATTTTCTATTTCTTCCTGGTTCAGTCTTGGAAGGTTATACCTTTCTAAGAATTTGTCCATTTCTTCCAGGTTGTCCATTTTATTGGCATAGAGTTGCTTGTAGTAGTCTCTTAGGATGCTTTGTATTTCTGCCGTGTCGGTTGTTACTTCTCCTTTTTCATTTCCAATTCTGTTGATTTGAGTCCTCTCCCTCTCTTTCTTGATGAGTCTGGTTAAAGGTTTATCAATTTTGTTTATCTTCTCAAAGAACCAGCTTTTGGTTTTTATTGATCTTTGCTATTGTTTTCTTTGTTTCTATTTCATTTATTTCTGCTCTGATCTTTATGATTTCTTTCCTTCTGCTAACTTTGGGTTTTGTTTGTTCTTCTTTCTCTAGTTCCTTTAGGTGTAAGATTAGATTGTTTATTTGAGATTTTTCTTGTTTCTTGGGGTAGGATCATATTGCTATAAACTTCCCTCTTAGAACTGCTTTTGCTGCATCCCATAGGTTTTGGATCATTGTGTTTTCATTGTCATTTGTCTCTAGGTATTTTTTGATTTCCTCTTTGATTTCTTCAGTGATCTCTTGGTTATTTAGTAACATATTGTTTAGCCTCCATGTGTTTGTTTTTTTACATTTTTTTCCTGTAATTGATTTCTAATCTCGTAGCGTTGTGGTCGGAAAAGATGCTTGATATGATTTCAATTTTCTTAAATTTACCAAGGCTTGATTTGTGACTCAAGATGTGATCTATCTTGGAGAATGTTCCGTGTGCACTTGAGAAGAAAGTGTAATCTGCTGTTTTGGATAGAATGTCCTATCACTTAAATCTCTCTGGTCTATTGTGTCATTGAAAGCTTGTGTTTCCTTATTAATTTTCTGTTTGGGTGATCTGTCCATTGCTGAAAGTGAGGTGTTAAAGTCCCCCACTATTATTGTGTTACTGTTGATTTCCTCTTTTATAGCTGTTAGCAGTTGCCTTATGTATTGAGGTGCTCCTGTGTTGGGTGCATTTATATTTGTAATTGTTATATCTTCTTGGATCGACCCCTTGATCATTATATAGTATCCTTCCTTGTCTCTTTTAACATTCTTTATTTTAAAGTCTATTTTGTCTGATATGAGTATTGCTACTCTAGCTTTCTTTTGATTTCCATTTGCATGGAATATCTTTTTCCATCCCCTCACTTTCAGTCTTTATGTGTCCCTAGGTCTGAAGTGGGTCTCTTGTAGACAGCATATATATGGGTCTTGTTTTTGTATCCATTCAGCGAGCCTGTGTCTTTTGGTTGGAGCATTTAATCTTTTCACTTTTAAGGTAATTATCAATATGTATGTTCCTATTACCTTTTTCTTAATTGTTATGGGTTTGTTTTTGTAGGTCCTTTTCTTCTCTTGTGTTTCCCACTTAGAGAAGTTCCTTTAGCATTTCTTGCAGAGCTGGTTTGGTGGTGCTGAATTCTGTTGGCTTTTGCTTGTCTGCAAAGCTTCTGATTTCTCCATTGAATCTGAATGAGATCCTCTCCAGGTAGAGTAATCTTGGTTGTATGTTCTTCCCTTTTATCACTTTAAGTATATCATGCCACTCCCTTCTGGCTTGTAGAGTTTCTGCTGAGAAATCAGCTGTTAACCTTATGGGAGTTCCCTTGTATGTTATTTGTCATTTTTCCATTGCTGCTTTCAATCATTTTTCTTTGTCTTTAATTTTTGTCAGTTTGATTCCTATGTGTCTCAGCATGTTTCTCCTTGGGTTTATCCTGCCTGCAACTCTCTGTGCTTCCTGGACTTGGGTGGCTATCTCCTTCCCCACATTAGGGAAGTTTTCAACTATAATATCTTCAAATATTTTCTCGGGTCCTTTCTCTCTCTCTTCTCCTTCTGGGACCCCTATGATGTGAATGTTGGTGCGTTTAATGTTGTCCCAGAGGTCTCTTAGGCTGTCTTCATTTCTTTTCATTCTTTTTTCTTTATTCTGTTCTGTGGCAGTGAATTCCACCATTCTGTCTTCCAGGTCACTTATCTGTTCTTCTGCTTCAGTTATTCTGCTATTGATTCCTTCTAGTGTATTTCTCATTTCAGTTATTGTATTGTTCAACTCTGTTTGTTTGTTCTTTAATTCCTCTAGGTGCTTGTTCTTTAATTCTCCTAGGTCTTTGTTAAACATTTCTTGTATCTTCTTGATCTTTGCCTCAATTCTTTTTCTGAGGTCCTGGATCATCTTCACTATCATTATTCTGAATTCTTTTTCTGGAAGGTTGCCTATCTCCACTTCATTTACTTGTTTTTCTGAGGTTTTATCTTGTTCTTTCACCTGGTGAAACATCCTCTGCCTTTTCATTTTGTTTATCTTTCTGTGAATGTGATTTTCTTTCCACAGGCTGCAGAATTGTAATTCTTCTTGCTTCTGCTGTCTGCCCTCTGGTGGATGAGGCTAACTAAGAGGCTTGTGCAAGCTTCCTGATAGGAGGGACTGGTGGTGGGTAGATCTGGGTGTTGCTCTTGTGGGCAGAGCTCAGTAAAACTTTAATCCACTTGTCTGCTGATGGGTGGGGCTGGGTTCCCTCCCTGTTGGTTGTTTGGCCTGAGGCGACCCAGCACTGGAGCCTACCCAGCTCTTTGGTGGGGCTAATGGTGGACTCTGGGAGGGCTCACACCAAGGGGTACTTCCCAGAACTTCTGCTGCCAGTGTCCTTGTCCCTACGGCAAGCCACAGCCACCCCCCGCCTCTTCAGGAGACCTTCCAACTCTAACAGGTAGGTCTGTTTCAGTCTCCTATGGGGTCACTGCTTCTTCCCCTGGGTCCCGATGTGCACACTACTTTGTGTGTGCCTTCCAGGAGTGGAATCTCTGTTTCCCCCAGTCCTGTTGAAGTCCTGCAATCAAATCCCAATAGCCTTCAAAGTCTGGTTCTTTAGGAATTCCTCCTCCTGTTGCTGGACCCCCAGGTTAGGAAGCCTGACTTGGGGCTCAGAACCTTCATTGCAGTGGGTGAACTTCTCTGGTATAAGTGTTCTCCAGTTTGTGAGTCACCCACCCAGCCATTATGGGATTTGATTTTATTGTGATTGCTCCCCTCCTACCATCTCACTGCAGCTTCTCCTTTGTCTTTGATGTGATGTATCTTTTTTGGTGAGTTCCAGTGTCTTCCTGTCAATGATTGTTCGGCAGGTAGTTGTGATTCTGGTGCTCTCGCAAGAGGGACTGAATGCACATCCTTCTACTCTGCCATCTTGAACCAATGCCCTTTTTTTTTTTTTTTTTTTTTTTTTAAAGGTTGCTCTTTATCTAATGGGTTAAAAGGCTGCCCACTTTGGAACAGAAACATTATTCTTTTTTTTTTCTTTTTTTTGGCTGTGTTGGGTCTTTGTTGCTGAGCATGGGCTTTCTCTAGTTCCAGTGAGCAGGAGCTACTCTTCATTGCAGTGTGTGGGCTTCTCATTGCAGTGGCTTCTCTTGTTGCGGAGCACAGGCTCTAGGTGCACAGGCTTCAGTAGTTGTGGTTCACGGGCTTAGTTGCTCCATGGCATGTGGGATCCTCCCAGACTAGGGATTAAACCTGTGTCCCCTGCATCAGCAGGCAGATTCCTAACCACTGAGCCACCAGGGAAGCCCCCACTATTGTCAGTTTTTGATTCATGTGTTTTGGGGCCCTTTGCTAGGTGCATACAAATTCATAATTGTTTATATTCCTGATTTTACTCCCTATGGGACATTTGGAAATGTCTGGAGACGTTATTGGTTTTTGCAACTACGGGGATGCTGCTGGCATCTAGTGGGTAGAAGCAGGGATGCTGCTAAATGTCCTACAATGCCTGGGACATCCCTCGCAACAAAGCTTTATCCAGCCCCAAATGTTATGTTCTGAGGTTGAGAAACACACTTTCTTTAATACTTTATACCCAAAGCTCTAGCAGTTTTTCAAGAATAAACACTTCTCATTTGGGGGGGTCTGCTTTGGTTCATTTCCAGAGCCCTGAGATATTCCTTTTTGGCAATTTTGTCTAGTTTTATGTTTGCTTTTGGTGGAGAGGATTTGACAATCTCTTCATGCCACCGTAGCTGTAAGTCTGACCATCCTTTTACTTTTAACCTGTCTTTGTATTTAAAATAGGTTTCTTGTAGACAGTGTATAGTTGGATTTTTAAAATCCAATATGATTATGTCTGGGAGTATTTAGACCACTTATATTTAATGTTTTGTTTTCTATATGTTCCATCTGATTTCATTCTTTTCTCTCTTTTTTCTTGCCTTCTTTTGGGTTGAGTATTTTTTTGTGATTCCATTTTATCTTCACTATTGACCTGTTAGTTATACCTCTTTATTTGATTCATTTTTGTGGCTATTGTAATTTTAAATATATAGGTTAATCCATCACAGTAGACCTTTAAATAATATTATACCATTTCATGTGTACACACACACACACACACACATACACACACACACACCTTACAAAGTGTGCTTTCATTTCTTCCCTCCTGTCCCTTATGCTACTGTTGTAATACCTTTATCTTATATGAAAGCTATAAACCTACAGTGCATTGCTATTATTTTTGCTTTAAATGGTCAGTCATATTTTAAGGAGATTGAAAATTGTCTCATCTAGCTCTTAAACTCTTTCAATCCCTGATTTTGTGCTAGGTCCCTTGGAGTTAAAAATGTTAGATGTAGGGGACTTCCCTGGTGGCGCAGTTGTTAAGAATCTGCCTGCCAATGCAGCGGACACAGGTTTGAGCCCTGGTCTGGGAAGATCCCACGTGCCATGGAGCAGCTAAGCCTGTGCGCCACGACTACTGAGCTTGCGCTCTAGAGCCTGCGAGCCACAACTACTGAGCACATGTGCCACAACTAATGAAGCCTGCACACCTAGAGCTCATGCTCCGCAACCAGAGAAGCCACCTCAATGAGAAGCCTGTGCACTGCAATGAAGAGTAGACCCCGCAACTAGAGAAAGCCGGAGTGCAGGAACGAAGACCCAACACAGCCCAAAAAAAAAAAGTTAGATATAGCATTTGTCTCCTCAAGTTAACAGTTTCAGTTTACCTTTTCCCAGTAACAATTCTGATACTGCTATTGGGAATACAACCTGGTATTGCTATTGGGATCATAATCATGTGTAATTTATCTAGTCATTTCTTTTTACTTGAGGGGTTAACATACTGGCTTATCATCTGCCTTTGACGCTGATCCTAATGTTACTTCCTCATGATTCTATGTTTCTCTGTACGCTTTCCCAGAGCACACATTCTCCTTTGCCTACTCCATCTAAGAGGAAGTTTGAAGGGTCAGTCCTGTCTGGTTTCATTCCCAGGGCTCTTTCCAGTGCTATGAAGAGAACCTAGGCATTTGTCCAGACAGAGTTGGGCTTGAATTCTGGTTTTCCATTTCCACCAGCTGTGTGCCGTTGAGTAAATTACTTGAATTTTAGGGGGGGTCATACCTAAAATTTGAATAATAATACCTCTCAGAGCAATTGGGAGGACTAAATGTATGAAAAGCTCTTAGTACCGCATTTCACACATCATAATAATACCAAACGCTCACATCGCGTGTACTATGTGATATATGTATATATCTCCCAGTTTACAGATGAGGGACCTGACGCATAGTAACCTACCCAAGGTTATACAACTAGGGAATGGCAGAGAACTGGGAGTTAAACCCAGATTGGTTCCAGAGTCCATACCTTTAGCTATAATTCTTCACTCATTCTCTTAGTAATTATTAATAGAAATAGGGCTGGACTTTGAAAAATAAGTACTCTTGATCAAGTGAATGTTGGGGAAAGAGGGAAGTTAAAGGATAAGGAGGTAAAGGACATTTCAAGTAGAAAAAATAGGTTTAGAGAAAAGGTAGAAATGGAAGAATATAGAAAGCATGTTGGAGAAATGACTAATAGGCTGGTCAGGCTGGGTATAGTTTCTATGGGATGGAGGATAAGATTTATTATGCAGGGTCTGAATGATAGGGTACTTTGAAGGCCATGCTAAGAGATTTGGTCTGCTTCATTCTACATAAAGCGTCAAGCCATCAAGGCAGCGACACGGTCAGACTGGTTCTTTTGGAATAGCTCTTGGGTCATTTGGCAGATGGATTGAGCTAGAATAGAGAGATCAAGTAGAATGTTCTTGTACAAGTATAGGTATGAAGTAATGAGCTCAACCAGAGAGATGGCTAGACTGGAAAGGGGGAGTCATGAAGGTATTATAGTTGACAGGACTCAGTGGCTGGTCAGATGAAGGAGGAGAAATTACAATGGGACAGCTTTACTATGCTTGGTGACAAGGAGGAAGGTGATGTTTAATAAGCATCTTAAACTCAATTGGCCAAAACAGAACTCATGATTTACACCTTCAAATCAGTTTTCCCTGAGTCCTCTTTATCTCAGAATATAGCAAAATCAACAATCACCCCATTGCTTGGCCCAAAAACCTTAGGGAGTAGTGTGACCAACTGTCCTGGTTTGCCTGGGACTTGTCCTGCTTTTAGCCCTGAAAACCCCATGTCCCAGGAAACTCCTCCATCTCAGGCAAACCGAGATGGTTGGTCATCCTAATAGGTCATCCTAATCATAACAGAAGTCACCCTAGATTTCCTCCTATTCCTCACATTCTATATCCAATCAGTTGGATATCCCTCCTTCCAGATATACCCTCTTCCCACCTCCACTGCCACCTGGTCCAAGCTTCCATCATGTCCCACCTAGAAGGAGTAGGCAATTGGATACTGTATCTGAAGCCCAAGGGGGAGGTCAGACTCAGATAGAAATTTGGGAACCAGAAGCATGCTGGAGATTGCCTAGGGAGAGTATGTAGAGAGAATACAAAAGCAGGCCAGGGTAGAGTTTGGATACTCCAACATTTTGAGCTTAAACAAAGGAGAAGTGGTCACCCAAGAAATGAAGAAGGAATAGCCAGTGAAGTGGGAGATAAACCATGGTGTCATGAAGGCCTGGAGCAAATAAAAAACTTCAGGAAGGTTGTGGTGGCCAACTGTTTCAAATGCTACTATGTAAAATGAGGACAAAAACGTAGATTTAAAAGAGAGTCCCTGTTCCCAAGAAGTTTCCGTCTATAGGGAAACAGGACAGTGAAATCCCATACACGATGAGTGCTGTAACAGCGATAAACACAGGATACCCAGCCAGTGCAGAGGGCTCCTTCCTGGGCTGCATTTTGAAGGAGAAAACAGAGAAGAGTTCTATAGCATGAGAGGGCCACGGGCACAAAGGATAGTCAACTGTAAGGGTTCAGGATGGCTGGGGTGAAGAGGGGTGAAACAAATGGGGCACCCAGTGCAGGAAGGAGGGAGGGCCAGAGCTGTCAAACACATCAGAAGTGTCACCTATGGTGAGAATGAAAAAGGTCTGTTGGATTTGGCAACCTGGAAGTAAGTGTTGATTTTATTTTTTAAATACATTTATTTATTTATATTTTTTATTTTTGGCTGCGTTGGGTCTTTGTTGCTGTGCACAGGCTTTCTCTAGTTGTGGCTAGCGGGGGCTACCCTTCGTTGAGGTGTGTGCGGTGGCTTCTCCTGTTGTGGAGCACAGGCTCTAGGTGCGTGGTCTTCAGTAGTTGCAGCACAGGGGCTCAGTAGTTGTGGCTCACAGGCTCCAGAGCTCAGGCTCAGTAGTTGTGGCTCACAGGCTTAGTTGCTCCATGGCATGTGGGATCTTCCCGGACCAGGGCTTGAACCCGTGTCCCCTGCATTGGCAGGTGGATTCTTAACAACTGTGCTACCAGGGAAGTCCAGTAAGTGTTTATTTTTGTCAGAGAATTTTAGCCAACTTTCAAGAAGCTGTGGGGACAGAAACCAGACTGTGAATAACTGGGAGGTAAGGAATTAGACAATCACCAAGCACATAGGTCATTCCTTTAAGAAACTTGAAGGGAAAGAAAGGAGAGAGTGGGTGATAAGGTAGTTGGGGTGGGGTGTGGGCATGGGGCTGGGTTTTGCTGTGTTTTTTTTTTTTTTTTTTTTTTTGCAGTACACGGGCCTCTCACTGTTGCGGCCTCTCCCGTTGCGGAGCACAGGCTCCAGATGCACAGGCCCAGCGGCCATGGGTCACGGGCCCAGCCGCTCCGTGGCATGTGGGATCTTCCCAGACCGGGGCGCGAACCTGTGTCCCCTGCATCGGCAGGCGGACTCTCAACCGCTGTGCCACCAGGGAAGCCCCCTGTGTTTTTTTTTTAATGGTAGGAATCTTGAACTTCGTTATAGGTTTTCGGGAAAGAATTGGAAGAGGGGGAAGCTTGAAAATATAGGAGAGAGGAGATAACTGATGTTGAGTAAGATTTCTGAGGATCTGGTAAGGGATGGACACTTGTAAGAATGAGAACATGGAATTTTAGCTTTGGATAGGAGGAAAGAGAGACAGATGGGTAGAAATATAGATAAGGTTGTAACAGTGGGCATAGGGAGACTGCAGTGAAGGTGTTCTAGGTTAAGGCTGTGCCTTTCTTATGGCCTTTATTGTCTCTTGGAATAATGATGGTCTGCAGCTGAGAGTGACTTATAGACACAGCAAGACACATGTGGAAGGCTGGAGTGTGTGAATGATAGGGGCATCAATTTATTTAATTCCTACAATAGCTTGATATGATATTTTTCTGGGCATTGGAGAAGAAAAAGTAGGCAGATTAATCCAGAGTGGAGTTTTCAGTGTGGGTACAGCTGAGGACACGTGGACTAGAATACTGGTTAGTGAAGGGATGAAGTGACAGGCCATGAGTTTGGGCTGAACAGTGCAGGAAGTGAAAAAAAGGCTTTCAGTGATAGATTAAGAGGAAACTCATGAGGATAAAGGTACAGTAGGAAGGCAAAGAATACGTGTACAGGGAAGAAAGGAATGAGGGTATTAAAAGCACCAAAACTGTGGTCAGAAAGTAGGATATTAGGGTTTATGTTTTCCAAATTGGAGTAAATCTGGGTTGTGAGAAAGTCTAAGGAACGGCCTTGGGTGTGAGTAACTTATTGCAGTGGAGGTGAATGCCCCCGGAGTTGCAGAGATTGAGGTACTGTGAGGTTAGGACATTGGATAGTTTATTCACATCAGCACTGAAGTTACCCAAAGTGAGAGGGAGATAAGGGATGGAGAGGGTGATGCTGAACCAAAAACAATGTAGGGGACTGACCAGCAGGTTGGTGGGTGGCAGAGACAGGAGGGGAAGAAACTGGTAGGCTAACGGCCGGAACAGTTTCAGTATCTCTATTCAGAGATGGAGGCATAGTGGTGTTTTACAAGTTTATTGAACTAAACTGAACCAAAGTGCTGTGTTAATTCCAGGAAATGCCAAAGTCAGCACAGCTGCCATTTTTTAGAAAAACCCCAGATGAGACATTAAAGTCAGCACAGAAAGAGCATTGCCTCAGCTGTAGATTCAAGAAGAGACCCAGAGAAGAGATATCGGCAATGACTACTGGACCATTTCTCCAGGCTCCACCCAGCCCGCTTATCTTGCCTTGAGCTGTTGATTGACTATTTCATTCCACCCCTCCCCCTCAGGGAAGCTGCCAGTGCCAGTTCTTTGCTCCATGACACAGTCCTGGCAGGAGAAGTCAGACCGCCATCTTGGGCTGGCCTCATTCCCAGGAGAAGCCAGCGCAGAGACTATGAGAGGTGCAGCTGAAGAAAGCACATTTCAGGCGCTTCTCTCTAGGGTGAGCAAGGGCTCATTAGCTGAAATGATCATCTTCCCAGGGCCCTTCTCAGACCAACTTAAAAGTAAGCTGAGCCGACTCTCCACCCTCGCACACAGGAGTACAAGTCTTTTCCTGCTCAGACAGAACCCACCCTAACCTCAGCCCTTCTAGAACACAGGCACCATCTGCTCATTCCTCCTCCTTGTGAGTGATGTGAATGCACTCAAGGCTCACTTCCAGGATAGTATTCTCTCTTGTCTCCTCCTGCTTCACTAGTCACTTGTTATTCAGTCTTCTGTGCAGGTTCCTTTTCACTAACACGACCTCTGAAAGGTAGAGTGTCCTGGTTCTCAGCCCTTGGTCTCTGCTTCCTCCCTCCCTACGCTCATTTCCTTTGTTATCTCAACCTGCTTCATGGCATTAATACCATCTAATCGCTGAAAAAATACCAAATATCTCTAACTCCTGAGACAGACTCTAATCTCATATACCCAGTCCCTTCCTTGGCATCTCTGCTTGGGAATCTCATAGGCAACTCCAGCGTAACATGCTCAGAGTTGAACTGGCTCCCCCACTCTCCCCTGCCATGCCTGCTCTTCCTGCAGCCTATTCCCATCTCAGTCAGTGGCAGCTCTGTCTTTCCAGCTGCTCAGGCCAAATACCTTGTCATCAGGTACTAGGGAGCCTTGGAAGTCAGCCTTGAGTGTATGCTCATCACTCAGGAGGAAAAGGAATGTGCATCTTACCCTCACAGCCCAATTACAATCTGTAGGCAAATCCTATCAGTTCCGCCTTTAAAAGATACCCAGAATCTGACAATTTCTCACTACTTCTGCCCCCCAACACCATGACCCAAGCCATCATCATGTCTTGCTTGGATTATTGCAGTAGCCTCCTAACTGGAATCTGTTTCCACCCTAGTCCAAATAGCAGCCAGAATGATCCTCTAAAAAAGTTGTTAAGTCACAATGATCATATTGCTCCTACACTCAAACCTCCAGTCGTTTCCCATCTCATTTAGATAACAGCTGATCTTACAGTGGCCTGGAGTGATCTGTTTCCTCACTCTCCCCCCCACCCTCTTCTCCTCTTTCCCCCATTCACTGTGCTTCAGCAGCGCTGGCCTCCTTATTTCACAAACACTCCAAGGATATTCCTGCCTCAGGGCCTTTGCACTTATTACTTCCTTTGCCTAGAACATGTTTCCCCAATGTCACATGGTTTGCTGTCTCACTTCCTTCAAGCCTCTGTTCAAATGTCCTTCTTCTTAATGAGGCCTTTCCTGCCAACCCTATATGAAATCTATGGAATATAAGATAGCAGCATCCACTGCTCTCCTATCCTTTTACTCTTTCCATTTTTCTCCATAGACTCATCGTCCTCCGAGACTATGTATTTATTAAATGTAAATTCTGCGAGAGCGAGGACATTCTGTTTTATTCACCCCTGGATCCCCTGTACCTAGAAGAATACTGGGGTCACAGAAGGTACTCGATAAATATCTGCGAAACAAATGTAATTCAGTTCAACT
>NW_006798649.1:486992-493687 GCF_000442215.2 Lipotes vexillifer | reverse complement strand
AAACTTCAGGAGTCCACAATCCTCTGGTTACCAGAACCAGTTCAGCAGTTTTTTATAACAAAAACCGCCTCTCTCAAACGCTTATCAAATCACGACTTTAATCAAGCGACTAGTTTGTCTGGGCTCTTGCATGTTTACACAATCGTATATCTAATCCCAACAGAGAGGGCCTTGCCTTCTTTTCCTTTGCTTCCTAGTTCCTGTAAAATAATCAACAGTGGCTGGTGACCGAGCCTGTTGGTTAGCATAGCTATTAAACACCAGCACTCAATAAAAATTACTGTTGTGGTTATTCTTTAGTAGAGCAGAGGTATCGGTTATAATCTTCTTGTAATTGTGAGTCTCTTGGCCAAATATGTTTAAATGATAAAGCAAATGCGTTGAAATGCAGCTTTCTACTGATCAGGTTCTCAGGAGACCTGAGTTGTGGTCCTAACTCTCCTGCGGAATCACCACAACTCTGGGTACTTCTCCTGAGTTCTCCAATACCCTCTAGGGGGAAAGTGTGGGCTTTGACTGGATGGTCACTAAGACCATCTATTGACAGAGAAGAGTCTGCATTCTCAAGTCACTAGAAATGCAGGTGGTTATCTCACTGGCTTTCCCAAAGAAACATTGGTTACAACAAAGAAACAGGGACACAAGACACTGTGACCTTTGTACTGGTTAGGATTTTTTCAGTTGTTAGGGTCAGAAACCCAACTCCAACTGGCTGAAGCAAATAAAGGTGTTTATTGGCACCTACAAGTTGAAATTCCAGGGGTAGAGCCTCTTCTGGCAAGCTGGGTCCTAGGGCTCATAGGATATGAGGACCCAGTCTGTCTTCATCTTCTGACTCCACTTTCTCCTATTTCGGCTTCACTTTCAGCAAGCCTTCCCTGCATAAAGACCCCAGCAGCACCAAAATGATACCTGCCAGCTTCAAATCCAAGAGATAATGGGCTTCTTCCTAAGAATTCTGGGATCTTTTTAAAACTGAATCTCATTGGTCTGGGCTGAGTCATGTGTCCTTTCCTGAACCAATGGAGCTGGGGTGGGGGTGGAGGCAGCCCATCAACCCACGTGGATGGACAGTGGCAGAAGGGTAGATGCCAAAAGGAAACTCAGGGGGCTATTAACAGAAGAACGGAGATTGAATATTGGACAAGTAAAAATAATGGACATATGTTTCAGTCCTCCTTAACTTATGATTTTCTTATAGGTACTGTGTTAATTTCCCATGTTGCTATAACAAATTACCTCAAACTGGCTGTCTCGAAACAACAAAAATTTATTTTCTCACAGTTCTGGAGTCCAGAAGACTGAAACTGAGGTGTTGACAGGGCCACACTCCCTCTGGAGGCTCTGCGGAAGAATTCCTTCTTTGCCTCTTCTAGCTTCTGGTGACTGTTGACATTCCTTGATTTGTGGTGACATCACTTCAACCTCTGCCTCTGGGGTCACATTGCTTCCTCCTTTTCTGTCTGTCTCAAATCTCCCCCTGCCTTTCTCTTATAAGGACATGTGTCATTGAATTCAGGGCCCACCCAAATAATCCAGGATAATCTCCTCCTCTCCAGATCCTTGTCTTAATTACATGCAAGTTAGGTCACATTCGTGGGCTCCAGGGATTTTACGTGGACAGCTTTTGGGGGGCTGTTTTTCAGCCTACCACTGGAACCAAGCCAGAAGCATAATAACATTCAAGTGACTGATTTAGGCTTTCAAAACGTATGAGAGAATCAGAATCATTTCTAAATTTTGCTGATATATTTTATCCACATGCTTTGTTGCCTTTTAAAGAGATAAAATAAAATTTGCTGTAAGGGAAGAACAAACAACTAAATTTCTGACTTGATTGCAAAGCATGTAAGGTTTTCATTTCAACATATCACCCTCCTGCCCTCTTCCAGGTAACTGTTGAACCAATAGCTATTTTTTATTTGAGTTTTCTACTCCCTTTCTGCATTGTCTTTAGTTTCTTTGCTAAAATGTCTTTATTAGCAGTATCAATCCTGATCATAATTGATAAACAAGAACTAGAATGTAAAGAGTCACTGGCGAGAATACACCACAGTTAGAAAAGTATTTTCAAACTTGATTTCTTTTCTTATTTCAAATGCGTAAAAAATCTCAACCACTCGCTTTTTTTTTTTTTTTTTTTGTCTAGGTAAATGTTCCAAGGAGCCCCAGGCTAGATTAGAGATAAACAAGACAAAAATCTTGTGAAGAAATCAGCAGGAGCCCTTACTCCTCAAAGAAGACAGCGGTGTAATGCATGTTTTCAAAAATATGTCATTTTGTCCCCTATATCCACCCACCTTCAGCCCAAGAAGCCACCCTTACTGGTTGCTCAGGTTGGACTGGGAGCACACTGCTTGCTGGTATTTTCCCTGGAGGCATCTTGGCAGCAATTCCTGTGGTTCAGATCCTCTGATATCACAGGGGTGCGCAGGTGGCTCTGTGCTTTATCAGCGGGATGAGGCTTACAGGTGTTTCACAAGGCTGGGGATGGGGGACTGGTGAGGAGGCTGACCCTTTGACCCTCCCACCCTCCCCAATTCAGGAGCTACAAAGGGACACGGATCCTCATCTATGCTTCTCAGGTGCAGCTCTGCCTTACTGTCCAATGCAGCTTTCTTTACTAGAAACATGTAAGATCTGGGAAGGGAGAAAAGAGTTGGGTATTATGGGGTTTTGCTCCTTTTTGCATCTGGAGAATGGACTCAACTTAAACCTGGCACCAGGAATCAGCCTGTATATGTTGGCAGAGTGAATTTCCAGTGTTGGAGATAGAATGATGTAATGGGAAGAGCTTTGGCCTGGACATTGGTGGGCAGATCCTTGCTCAGTGACCTGAAGCTTCCCTTCCCTTCTTCGCTCTTCTGTTTCCCATATTTAAAACAAGAGCCTTGGATGAGATGTTCTCTGAGGCATCTTCTGGCTTCAGTATCTATCAGGTGTATACACATTACACCTAGGTTGAGCATTTGAGTTTCCTGGGAAGGCTCACTGGTTGTTTCTTTTTCCAGGAAGCTCTCCCCGCGCACAGCCTGATGTGCTGCTGGTTATATTTATCAGGCCCCTAAATAGGGTCCAAAAGTACAGGATTGTGGTTAGAGTTAGGAGCCATTCTAGTTAGGACAGTATCAGTTGTTCATCAGATATAAATCCGGTGCCCCAAGTAGGTGCTGGGGCTATAAAGATGAATCAAATGGAGCCCCCACCCCGAGGGGCACACAGCCCAATGAAGGAGACAGGTAAGTACCGAGGATTGCCTTACGGTATGATAAGCTCCACTACAGGGTTATTAATAAGGCTCCATGACACACGGAGGATGGACATATAAATCTGCCTGGGGTGGAATCAAGAATGGCTTTCTGGAGGAGGTGACACATGGGTGGACACCACAGGGATGAGTAGGAATTACCTAGGTGGAACAGGCGTCCAGTCCCTAGAATGCTCACAGTAAATATGCTCACTCGACAGAGACTTGCCAGCTGCCATGTGACACATTGTGTCCTCTAAAGACAGGTGTCTCTCCCATTGTCTAATTATTCCCTTGGGTCTGACACATGGATTAAGACAGTGTGCATATAATTGGAGCCCCAGGGGGCAGGCCCTGAGTAAGCTGGGGAAGCTGACTGGAGTCCAACTTTGATTCAGACCGGAGACAGCAGAACTGTGGGCTTCAGCAATACCATTTTTGATCTGCTAGTATTGAATGCTTGCAACTTGTACCACAGAACACATTCCCTCCTCTCGCTCTCTGTCTCTCTCTGTCTTTCTCTCTCTCTCACTCTCGCTCTCTTTTTTCCTTTCCTTTTCCCTTTTCCTTTCCTTTTCTGGTGCAAATTAGCGGGAAGGGATATAAAAGCTGTTGGTTTCTGAGTATGTTTCTAAGATCTCACTCTGATTCTACTTAGTCATGGTAGGCTTCTTGGAGGAAGTGCTCAGAAAGAAAGGTAAGGACTGGCTTGACTAATTAGTTTGACATCTTAGCAAAAATGGGCCCCTTGCTACTCACACCCGTGCACCCTTCCCTGCATTTGACCTGTGTACCTCTACTAACCTCCCGCCAAGTAGAACCAGGTTTGATCATTTCCCCTTTTTCGGTCAGTGGCTGGACATGTCCCTTAGGTTCGTGATTCAAAGCTCTTTCAGCCAAACTGGTTCCCCCGCGCCCGGTGTCAGGACTCGGGGACCCGCCGGGCCGCGGCTGTGAAGTCCCCTCGGAGCGGCCGCTGGGCTCCGCCTTCCGCTCGCCCGGCCGGAGGTTGGGAGCGGGCTCGGAGCTGGGAGCGGGAGGCAACACCCTCGCTCGCACACGGCAACCTGCTCCCTTCGGGGAGGGATCCTCCGGCTCGCGCTCCCGCTCGCTCGGCCCCGCCAGCCGCCCGGCCGCGGGGAGCAGAGGGGACTGAACCCTCGACGCTGCTCGTTAGCAGTCCCGGCGAGAGGAGCGGCAGGATTACTCATGCGCTAATTGCCCCTCATTAAGTTAAGGAGACGGAGGGGAGCGCAGACTCCAGAGGCAGGAGGTGTCTGGGGCCGGCTCCGCCGCGCACGCCGAGCTCGTCCAGCCCGGCCAGGGTTAAGTCTTCCGCTCGCTGCTGCCCGGCTGGCGGCCAGCTGCCTTCAGCGAGAGGCCAGAGTCCCTGCCAGGCACCCGGGAGGTACGCCGCGGGCCGGGCTGGACCGCATCGGACCCCCTCCCCCATCACCGCCTGGAGGAGGAGCAGAAAGTGGGGGGTGCGCGGTAGGCCCCCGCCCCGCAGCCCGGCGTCCGGGTGGGCAGAGAGCGAGAGGAGCTCCGGGACACCGAGATGGCCGATGAGATCGACTGGCTGGACTTGCCCGGCCGGTGGACCTACGGAGTTGACCGCGGGGGGAGAGTCTTCTTCATCAAGTATGTGGGTCTCTGTTTCATCTTCTCTCCCTCTCTCTCTTTTCTTTAAAGTTGTCTGACTTGAAAGGCAGCAGGGCTGGGGGCCGGCAGGAGAGGGTCAGGGTAAGCGATGGCTGGAACAGCAGACATAACTAGTAAGTGTATCACGATGCCTGTTTGAATGTGTCTCCTGTCTTTTCCCCAGTGGGTCAAAGTCCAGCTGAGGCTTAGCCTTCCCTGCACCTGGAAAGGCAAGGCAGGGTAGGGCAGGTGCAGACCTTCCCCTCTCGCCTGGTCACAGGCAGGATGGGAACCCTGAGGAAGATGACTAGAGCCGCTGCCCAGCCTGCAGTTCCTTCCTTTCAGCTTTGGCCATTGACAGGGACAGGGGTGAGTCCTTTCTTTCTTGTGTCCACTCCCCCACCATTTCCTACGGGAAGACTTGGGCTAAGGGACAACATACCAGGAGACTCTGCCTCTACTGCCCGCTTCCCTGCATTCCCTCACCCCAGGACTCAGGGTTTCCTAGATGGCAACCCCTCTCCCTCCTGCATCTTTATGGGGCTGTGGTCAAGGGAAAGAAGATGCCCACAGTACATTTGGTATTCTTTAGAGAGAGGGAGGCTTTGCTGCGCTCAGTAATATATTAGCACTGTTATATTAATTACATCAACCAAAATGGCTCTGGCATAATCTCATTTTAACAGAGTGGCTCCGCTGGTGCTATTTTGGCCTACTTCTCTAGGCTTCTTTTGCCATGATAGAAATTTCCCGATAATATAGCAAGTCTAGAAGCACAGCATTTGAACTGTTACCCACACATGATGGGTTTTCCCTTTCTCAAGCTAGCCACTCACAGAACATTAGAGCTGAAAGGAGGCTTGGATGCAACCCCCTCATGTTTCAGACGGGAAGCGAGGTCTGCAGAGATTGAGAGTACTTTTCTGAGATAAAACCACTTGTTAATCAGAGCTCCAACCAAGCCCAGGCCCCGCTGAACTGACTGCGTTGCCTTCCCCCCTGTACCAAAGTGCCTTTGCAGGAGTGCAGGCAGCCAGTGGTTTTTTGTTGGTGTTACTGTTTCCACATTTGCTGTAGGCTTTTCTTCTGTAGTTATCATTACTGTGATCAAAATTGATGTTGTAATTATACTATCTTAGAAATTAAGTCCACTCAAGTTCTTGACGCTTCGTCAGATTCTTAAATAGCAGGACGTCTCCAGGATTTAAACTGGAGTCCCTTTGGTCAGTGGCTTGAGACTTTAGAATCCATAAGAATCACCCAAGGAACTTAGTTAGAAAGGCTGATTCCCAAGCCCTGCCTCCAAAGATTCTGTCCGAGTTAGAAGATCTTGGGTGGGCCTTGGAATCTCGATTTCCACAAGCTCCTCGGGCATTCTGACGAAGTGGTTAATTTGGCTTTTCTCATCTTTCTTCTCAATCTCTTGCTTGCCTTCCAGCTTCTTTTTGTCGTTCATTCCACAGACATTTATTGAGTATCCGCTGTTTGTCTGCTGTAGTGTTAGGTATTGGGATAAAAAACAATAAGATACAGGTTTTTCCTTGAAGGTGGTAGAGAGAAAATGCAAATAAATACTTATGAAATAATAAGATACATTCCAGAGGTATTTGCATGATGCTACAGGAACATAAGGAAGAAAGAACTAATGCTCTGAGGAGCTGAGGGGGGGGCCTCCCAGAGGAGGAAACATTTGAGCTGATTCTGGAGGAGAGAGACTAGAGTGAAAGGGGGCTTGAGGCAGAGGCCTGTCGGATGGAGGGCACCGGTGGTTGCCGGAGCCCAGGTTATCTAGAACACTCTGAGAGGT
>NW_006798649.1:435990-486938 GCF_000442215.2 Lipotes vexillifer | reverse complement strand
TCAGCAGAGGTGGAGTGGAGGTGGCTGGGGTGCTGCAGAAGGTGAGACAAAACAGGTAGGAGGTGGGCAGCTTCGGAGAGGCCTTGTGTGTTAGGCTAAGGTGTTTGAACTTGATCCCGTAGGTGATGGGAAACCAAAGGAGATTTTAAACAGAGGAGTGACATAGTTAGACCTGTGTTTTAGAAGGAGCTCTCTGGCAGCTGCATGGACGGTGATTTGAGGGCTGAGTAGGGGGGCAAGGGGAAAAACTTGAGGTATGGAAAGCAGTTAGGAGGCAATCACCAAAGTCCAAAAGACTTGAATTAAAGCAGCGAGAATAGAGGGGAAGGGCGGGGAGATGTGGGAGAAATCTTTAGGCGTAGAATTGAGAGTTTCCATTTACTCCCTGAATGTTGGGGAACAAGGGGTGAGAGGGGGAAGAGCTGAAGATAAATCTTAAAATTTTTAACTTGAGTTTAATAGAAATCAGGAGTATGGGAAGAGGAACAGGCTTTAGGGAAAGTACAGGTCCAGCTGGGAAATATTGATTTTGAGGTCCCCACGGGACATTCAGGAAGTGATGTCCCACAGGTGGCTGGGTGTACAGGATAGAGGTTGAAGAGAGAGGCCTGGGCTGGCGAGTCTTCATGTAGAGCTGGGACCACCCCGGAGTGTGTGAGGGAGAAGACAGGAGGGTCCCCAGGCAGCACCGCATTAAAGGAAAGAATAGAGGAAGAGAGGCCAGGCTGGAGGAGACCCAGGGTGCGGAGGTGGGCAGCACCACGGCCAGGGTAGTGTGCCCCCCAGATGGCAAGGAAGAGAGATGTTAAGAAGGAAGGGATGGTCAACCGTGGAAAAGCCAAATGAGCTTAAGACTGGAAAGTGTTTACTGGATTTAGGAACTGGGGGTGTTTAATGACCTCTAGGAAAGTGGTTTCAGGGGAAGGCTGGGAACAGAAACCAGATTGCAGAGGATTGGCTAATGGGAGGCCAGGAAGTGGGGACAGTTAGAAGGAACTAGTTTCGCACAGGGATGTTTGGTCAGTAAGAAGAGGAGCGTGGGAAGAAAGCTAGAAGGGGAGACGGCATTAAGAGAGAGAGAAAGGGTTCAGACTGGAACACACGAACAGGAGTGGGGGCTAAAGTGATGGACCCGAGAGGGAGAGAGAAGTTGAAGATACAAATCTGCGATGCTCAATAGAAAAAGGGTCTAGAAAAGACAGGAGATGATGGAGACTGGGACCCATGCAAAGGGACTAGCCTTCAGTGGGAGAAGGCCACCTTTTCTCCAATGTAGAGGCAAGCATTAAAGGATGGGTGGAAATATGGGTAAAGTTTGAGGGGGAGGTTGAGTGTATTGGGTAGAAGCCTGCCTAATGGTTTCTATTTCTCTTGAGTTAAGAGATGAGATTATCCACTGAGAATGGGTGAGAGGGAGGGGAGGAGAGGCAGGCTTGGGACTTGAGATGGTGGGAAAAGCCTTAGAACACTTGGCAAATGGCAACTGATTGGGGCCCCTGAAGAACATTATAGCTGGTGGATTTGCAATGACCCCAGTCCTCCTGGTTCCACAACTTCCCCACCAGCTCTGGGCTCAAAGGTAGAGTGGAGACGGTCTGTGACTGCGTTGTTTTTCACCAGGGGCTGACGACTGGAGGGTGGGGGAAGGTCGGGGGAGAGGAAGTTGAGGGAATGGTGGGTTGTGCCCACCTCTGTGACCCTGTGATTGTCGGTGATGTCCAGGTGGGGTGGAGATAGATGTGAAGTCTGAAGGAGCCGACAGTGTGAGAGGAAGAAGGGGTCAGGGCCAGAAATCTCAGGGCAGCTGAAGAGGAGGTGTAAGGAGGTGCCCCCCTTCCTTGGCTTCCTCTTCCCCTGCCTCCCAGGACCAAAGCCCAGACCACAGGTCATCTCCAAAGGTGCACATGGCTCCAGAGCTTTGTTTAATAAACTTTGTTTATTCTCTCTTCATCAGAGGGGTGGGTCATCTGGGAACACTTTTCCTGCAGCAGGTGTTCAAACTCAGAGGAAAATTAGTGGAGTCAAGGGAAAAGAAAGCATAAATCCACACAAAGACTTGGACCCGAGTGTTCACAGCAGCTTTATTTGTAATGGCCCAAAATGAAAACAACCCAAATGTCCATCAGCAGGTGAGGGGATGAGCACATGAGGTATATCCTGCAAGGGAATGAACTACTAACACGCGCTAGCACGTGAAAGAAAGAAAAGAAGGAAAGAAGTCAGACAAAGAAGCCTAGTTTGTATGATTCCACGTATATGAAACTCTAAGAACTCCAGAAAATGCAAACGAATTTATAGTAACAGGAAACAGATCTGTTGCTGCGGGGGGATGGGGGAGGATAGGAGCCGGCAGGGTAGGAGACAGGAATTACAAAGGAGCGCCAAGAAAACCTGGAGGGTTCACATCTTGATTTTGGTGATGGTTTCACAGGTGTACAACTATGTCAAAACTTATTAAATTGTACACTTTAAATATGTGCAGTTTATTGTATATCTTACTTTAGTAGAAATTTAGTGGCACCCTTCTTAGTGGAGTTTATTATATTAATGAAGGTATTAATTATTGAGTGGAGTCCTGTCCTGGACCCCAAGGCCCCAGCCTAAAGCCTGGGTGATACAGGTGATCTGGGAATCCTTTCCTCCACATACATCTGGCTCAGGAAATATTGGTGTCCTTGGTTGGTGGGAAAGGTCAATGGACTCATCTGCCATGGCATCTAGAGCCCAGAGGATCTGCACTGCTGGGGAGCCCATCTTGCTGGGAGTGAGATGTTAAAAAGAGCTTGGGTTTTAAGGGGGGCGCATCTAGGTCTGAATCCTGGCCTCATCAATTATTTATTGTATGAACTTGGGCAAATTACTTAACGTCTCTGAACCTCAGATTCATAATCTGTAATATTCCTAATGTGAGGGACCATCGTGAATGATGGTATACAGCCCTGCAGACACTCAGGGACTGTCAATTCACTCAGCCTCCTCTTCTCTTATCCATTGAGAAGCTTCCGTGTACGTCCCACATGGCTTCACCATTCACCTTTAATGTCACCTCCTTCTTGAAGCCTTCATGCTGTACCCCTTCCTTAACTCCATCCAGGGAGTACTCCCTTCTCTGATGGTGAAATGCTCTCTCTGCAGAGCATAGCTATAGTAGGGATTATATAGCTCCTATCACATCATATTCCAAATATCTTTTTACATGTCTGTTTCCCCAGTGAGTTAGACGTTCTTTGAGGTCAGGGATCCAGGATTATAAATCTCTGAATCCCCAGAGTCTGCTCAGTAAATGCTCTGTGAATGTGAGTGAATGAAGGCAGCCTGGGTGCCCCCATGTCAGGTGTCTGGGATCAGACAGTCAGTACTGATGTGAATGTGGAGATGGGTGTCCTCCTCAGAGAAGCCTCTTTTGTATCTGACATGTTCTTTCTGGTCTTCTCTAGCGATGAAGAAAAGTCAACCAGCTGGGTGCACCCTGGTACGGAATCGCCCATCCAGAGTGGACACTCCTCCAGCCCAGGTAAGGATCTCATCTGTCCCTGCCTTTGCAATCCATGAGGAGGCAATGGCTTGAGGTGGCTGTGGGACCCCCCCAACCCTGACTTTCCTTCCGACTTTTCCTTTCTCCATGGACAGACTCAGCTGAGCATTTGGCCCACCATGTGGGGGATTTTGCAGGAGGGTTGACGCTCACCTTGAGGTCTTTTCAAACTTCCAGCCCCATGACTAGTATCTGGGACTGACCTTTGAGGAGAAGGAGCTTACTCCTCTCTCATCCCCCTGCCCAGTCAGAAAATCCCTTCCAACCTGAGAGCTCCCGAACTGGGCAGAACCCTAGCCCCCAGTGCGGTACCATAGAACTTTATGCCATGATGGAAATGTTCTCTTTCTGTGCTGCCCAGTACAGTCACCATGAGCCACATGGGGTTACTGAGCAATTGAAATGTGATTAGTGTGACCTAGGAACTGAATTTTTTATTTAAATTAAATTAAATTTAAATAACCCCACATGACTAGCAGGAGCTGCTTCACATTGAGGGGAACATGAAAGCAAAGGGGACAGGGCCAACATTGATTGCTTACTGTGGAGAAGACTCCATTACTAAGCCTTCAGGGACCTCCCAGCCTAGTGGGGAAGATAGGACCCCTCCGGGCAAAGATGATTTCATTCTCAATTGAAGAGGTGGAGACACCAAGAGTCAGAAGGCCTGGGGTACTTCAAGTGAACAATCCATCCTCCTCTTCGGGATGCCACTATAGACCAATGAGGGGAGGGGTGCGAGCGACAGCGTTGGAAACGCCCTACCCCTCTGGCCTTCCAGCCCTTCACCCAACTACACAGAGTCCTGGTCACTCATGGACATGCTGGGTCAAGGTGTTGACTTGCCCAGAGCCTACTTTCTTTTAGATTCAGGGCTAGAACCATTGTGGTTCTAGAGCCAGAAGGGACTTTAGGGATCATGGAGTCTGACTCCTTCATTTTAAAGGTAGGGAAATGGAAGAGCAGAGAGGAAGTGCCTGGCTCAAGGCCACTCCGTTAATAAGCAAAGCAGCTTTGGGGTTAAATGCATAAGTTCTAGAGACAGAGAGACCTGAGCTCAAATCTTGGCTCAACTTTCTATTAGTGTGGTCTTGAGCAAGTGGTTTAATTCTGGGACTCACCTTCTTAATCCATAAAATGGGGATAGGATTATGAATCTCAAAAGGTTGTAGCACAAATTAGGCAACAGAGTCACTGTCAACAGCGGTGACTGCTATTGTTATTGTCACTATTGTATTTTTGACTTGAAGTGAAGCTTCCTGACCCCAGGGCTGGGGCTGTTTTCTTCTTCTGGGTTGGTGTTGGCTGTTTGCAGTTTGAGTCCATCCAGCTCACCGTGACCCTAGGTAAGGCTAGAGGATGCATGCAAGTCTGTGAGCCAATTCTTTCATTTTTGGCTGCAGCTAACTGGTTGTCCAAGGCTGGGAAGGGGTTAAGATGCCCCTGAAGCTTGCTGGGAGGGCAGCTGCCTTAGCGGGCACTCCGCCTGGACAGGAATATAAGCACTCTTGGTGTTGCCCGGGCAGAGAGGGCAGTGTGGAGGGAAGTTGCTGGAAAAGGCAGGGGACATAATCCACGCTGGCCTCTTTCCCAGGCACATCACACTGGCAGGATTATTTATGGTTCTGACCCAGTGGGGATCCCTCTATTTGGGGAGGCTGCCAACCCACGCCCTTCTGAATGGGAACATCCTCGCACAGGGACAGAGGGGAACAAGTAGCATTTATGGGGCAGCACAGAGGAGAGAATGTGAGCTTTGGAGGCAGCAAACCAGACTCACATCCTGGCCCAGACACTTCCTGTGTGACCTTAAGCAAGTTGATTGACCTCTCTGGGTCTCAGTTTCCTCATCTGTAAAAATGTTTGGGCTGATGCCTATTGTATAATGTTGCTGTGCAGATTAAATATGCTAGTAGTGGTGAAATGTGTACCTTAGAGGAAGGAAGCTCTCACTAAGTGGCAGCTGGTGTTATGATTTCTCTGGACCAAGTCCTGAGAGGGAGGTGGGCCTGCTGGCTGCCCTGCTGCATTGAAGCAGCAGCAGCAAGTATGGAAATACATACCCTTGATACGTAGGGGTGAGTGAAATGAGTGAACAAAAACTGGGCCCACCACTCTGTAGAACCCAAGCCCTGCTTCCCAGCAGCTTGGACCCTAAGGCAGCTGATAACATGGCAGGAGAGATTCAGACCAGCCGTGCATAGCTGTATTTTATAAAACCTCGTACACAAGGTAAACGTTTGAACTGATCAGAAAAGTGGCAGTGATTGTTGAGAGAATCCGCACCTGTTTTGTAATGTGTCAGCCACAGGGCTTTTGCATCCCCAAAGGAACGATATCTACCAGTACCCTGCCTGTCCCCACCTCTGACACTGGATTCTCTCGGGTTTCTCAGAAGACCCCTCCTCTTCTGCCTTGGGTTTGCCAGGGAGGCAAGACTCTGCCAGGGTGGCTGTTTTGGGAGGGTGGGCAGAGGTAGAGGCTAACAGAGTGCTCTTTGGAGAAGGAGGGGCTGTGTCTCTCTGGAGCTGTCCAGCAGGGGCTGCGCCCACCTGGAGGACTGCCTAGGCGCTTCCGAGCCAAGGTCAGCTTCTTTGGCTATTCAGTCCTCTCTTGTTTTGCAAGTCAGTGATTCTCCATTCTGAGCATTTTCATGGATAAATTTTTTCGGAGGTAGTATTAAGAAAAAAATTTTTGAAGTCTCTTCATTTTTTCTGGGACTGATTTTCTGGTCCTTGGTGTCTTGTCCAGAAGCAACAGAATCTGGAGGTAATAACACTGGTCTGGGATTTGAAGACTCGAGTCCTGGTCTAATCTTGGGTGCTAATTATCCATAAGGTCTGGGGCAAGTGACCCACCCTTGGCACCAGCTTCTGTTTCTGTGATATAAGCAGGGGTGATCCTGAGGACCCTTCCAGGGCAATCATCTATGCATTCACTGCTATATCCCTGGGGGCCAGCACAGGGCCTGGCACAGAGTAGATGCTCAATAAAAGTTTGTTGAATGGGGGGCTTCCCTGGTGGCGCAGTGGTTGAGAGTCCGCCTGCCGATGCAGGGGACATGGGTTCGTGCCCCGGTCCGGGAAGATCCCACATGCCGCGGAGCGGCTGGGCCTGTGAGCCATGGCCGCTGAGCCTGCGCATCCGGAGCCTGTGCTCCGCAACGGGAGGGGCCACAACAGTGAGAGGCCCGCGTACCGCAAAAAAAGAAAAGTTTGTTGAATGAATGAGCAAAGCCTGCAAAGCAGTGATCTCTTTGGTCACTTTACTGCTCATTGATGGGGGATGTCCCCTGCACTGCCATCTCTCTTATTTGCTGGAAACACAGACTGATAAAAATAGTGGACGGAAAAGGGTGAAATTGTTGGTTTGAACACTACTGGCTTATCTATGAAATTTCCTAGTTCTCCTGGCCCCCATCCTTCCAGAGTGCAGATTGGGCTTGTGGAAGAGAGGGTGATTTTGTGATCTTGCTTCCTCACAGGTTTGCCCAAGGGCTGGGAGATGGATTCCACCCAGGAGGGAGCTGTGTATTTCATCAAGTGAGTAAAATGAAGTTTCTTTCTGGTCTTGCTGTTGGTTCTACCTTTGTCTTTGTACCTGATGCCTCCTTGGGCAGGGAGATAGTTAAAGGGTCTTGCTGGAGGCCTTGCTTGGGTCTGTGAATGGCCAAGCGATGTCAAAGCTTCCAAGTGAGCACTGCAGATAAAGCCCAGGGTGTGTGTGTGTGTGTCTGTGTGTCTGTGTGTCTGTGTGTATGTTCATCCAAGAGAGCCAGTGTCAGTCATGGGAGTTTTTCTGAGATGGGGTGGGGAGGGGTGAGTGGAGCTCTGGGCTGGGCTATGTGGCTGGGAGGGACAGAGTAGACGAAAGAGGCTGTTCTAGAAGGAGATGAAACGGTGTGTCATGAGAGGTGGGAAGTGGAGCTGGTTGGAGGGAAGGTGTGAGCCCAGCAGGTCAGGTGGTGGCAAGGTGGACAACGTCACTCTTGCCCTCCTGGATGGGGGCATTTGCCATCCTGGGGGTGGCGGGTGTGTGTCTGGGCTCTGTGTTCCCTTCGGGGGTTGGTCAGAGCCCTCTGTCGGCTGGGGTAGCTCGTGTTCTTGGCAACTTAAGGTGCACCTGGGAAAGCTGCCTGGATGTAACCTTGGAAGCAGAAGGGGGGTGCTCCACATCTACCCAGCTAGACTTATTTTCCTCTGCCTTGGCCTGGGTCTCTCCACCCTCCAACCGGGCTGGGTCCCAGCTTTGTTCCAACGGGTGAGGCAGGCGTGCTCAGGCCTGCAGGGCTGGTGGAGAGCAGCTGCACGAACACCGGCGCCCGCAGAGGGAGCCCTCACCCAGCCGGCGAGGGAGGACCTCCTTCCCGCCCTCCCTTCCTCCTCGCCTTCCTTGTCTGTGCTATGAGAGGTCCTCTTTCCATCTCCCACCTCAAGACCAGCCAGCACTTACATCAGCTCGGCTGTTAACCATATTCTTAAACAAAAGCAACAACAAAAATGGACAAATTATCCATTTTGGAAGTTGTTTTGATATGACATGGCTCTTATAGCCTGAGCTTTTCCCGAAATTGAGCCAAACTCCTTGCTTCAGTTAAGACTTACTTCTTTTCTCCTTGAAGATACCATCTTAGTATTCCTTTGTGTGTGCCTGGTTCTTGAGATCATTTATGAAGCACTTATTTATTTATTTATTTATTTATTTATTTATTTATTTATGGCAGTGTTAGGTCTTTGTTGCTGCATGCGGGCTTCTCTAGCTGTGGTGAGCAGGGGCTACACTTCGTTGCGGTGCACGGGTTTCTCATTGTGGTGGCTTCTCTTGTTGCAGAGCACGGGCTCTAGGCACGTGGGCTTCAGTAATTGCAGTTCAGTAGTTGTGGCACATGGGCTTCAGTAGTTGTGGCTCACAGGCTCTAGAGCACAGGGTCAGTAGTTGTGGCGCATGGGCTTAGTTGCTCTGTGGCGTGTGGCATCTTCCTGAACCAGGGCTCAAACCCGTGTCCCCTGCATTGGCAGGCGGATTCTTAACCACTGCGCCACAGGGAAGTCCCTTATGAAGCACTTTCACGTGTATTTTTTTTTGGCTGCATGTCATGCAGGATCTTAATTCCCCGACCAGGGATGGAACCCATGCCCCCTGCAGTGGAAGCATGGAGTCTTAACCACTGGACTGCCAGGAGGTCCTGAACTTTCACATGTATTACCTCATCTCATCAGTCTTTAAAAACTACTATGGTCTGGCCTTGTTCCCCTCGCTGCCCTCATCTCCCGCAACTGGGCAGCTGTGCTGATTTTCATCTTTCTTCTCCATCAGGCCAAACTCACTTTTACCTCAGGACCTTTGCATTTGCTGTTCCCTCCGCCTGGGTGCACTTTCCTCCTTTTTTTTTTTTTTTTTTTGCGGTACGTGGGCCTCTCACTGTTGCAGCCTCTCCCGTTGCGGAGCACAGGCTCCGGACGCGCAGGCTCAGCGGCCATGGCTTTCGGGCCCAGCCATTCCGCGGCATGTGGGATCTTCCCGGACCGGGGCACGAACCCGCGTCCCCTGCATCAACAGGCGGACTCCCAACCGCTGTGCCACCAGGGAAGCCCACATTCCTCCTATTTTGTACATCTGGCTCCTACTTAACATTGAGCTCAAGTGTCATGTTCGCAGCGGACCTTTCCTGATGACCCCACTGAAGTTCCCTCCTGCTCCTCCTTAGTCCCCCATATTTTTCTTCATAGCACCTACTGCTACCTGAAAGGTTTTTGTTTATGTATTCCATTACTTATTTTATTGTTGGTGTCCCCCACTGCTGTGTCAACCCTGAGAGCAGATTCTGGCTATTTTGTGTTCCACTCTGTCCTGGAGCCTTTCTGGCACAAGATAGGAACCCAATATTTGGTGCAATGAATGAATGAATGAAAAATGTTGGGAGAGAAACAATAGAGGCATAATTAATTCCTCTCTACCAGCCCAGAGCATTCTCCTCAGCACCCCCAATTCAGCCTTTCCAGTCCTGAACTCATTGCCTTCCCATCACCAGCACTGGTTCCATCTTTGTCAGAAGTGCCACCAAAGCAGGACCTTCAGGCCCCTCCCCCATAGGTCCTATCAATTTTCCTCCTAAATATCTCTCAACGCACCCACTTCTCATCATCCCCATGGCCACCACCTAAGTTCGTGCCCCCATCGGCTCTCACCTGGATCATTCTGCATCTTTCCAACTCATCTTCCTGCCTCCAGGCCATACTGCTTGCAAGAGTGCTTTTTTCTTTCTTTTTCCTCTTCTTTCTTTCTTTCTTTATTTCTTTTTCTTTCTTTTTCTCTCTCTCTCCTCTCTCTCCCCCCAACTCTGTCTCCCTCCCTCTCTCCATCTCTCTCTCTCCCTCTCTCTCTCTCTCTCTCTCTGTCTCTCTCTCTCTCTTTCATTTTGGCTGCACCAGGTCTTAGTTTCGGCATGCATGAGGGATCTAGTTCCCTGGCCAGGGATGAAACCCAGGCACCCTGCATCGGGAGCACAAAGTCTTACCCACTGGACCACCAGGGAAATCCCAAACGTGCTTTTTTCTACAATGCAAATTTGGTCATATCATTCTCATTTAGACACCTTTCATGCTTCCCATCAGTTATAGGATAAAATCTAAATTCCTTTCTCAGGCACTTGAAAGGGCTTTGTAATCTGGCTCCGGCCCACCTTCTCCAGCCTCCCCCCACACCCCATTTTGACAGACTAAATCGCTTGTGGTTCCCTTAGCACACACCTCCATTCCATGCCCCCAGCCTTTCTTAGTGGAATCCCTCCTCTAACATGGCTTGTGTCCACCTGTGAACACTTGCTCTTCCTTCAAGACTCTGCTCATTGTGTCACTTGTTCAGGAGAGCCCACCTGTATTGTAATTCTTTGTTTACACGTGTCATTTTCTCTAGATCAGTGGTTCACAAACTTGAGTGTGCATCAAAATCATCTGGAGGGCTTGTCAAAACAGATTGCTTGGCCCCAGCCATAGAGTTTCTGATTCAGAGGGTCTGAGACTCTGCACCTCTAACAGGTTCCCGGGTTATGCTACTGCTGCTGCTCTGGGGACCACACTTTGAGAACTACTGGTCTAGAATGAAAACTCATCAAGGGCAGAGGGGACATAAGGCGGCTGTAAGGTCCGGAAACATAGACAATATGATTTCATTTTGTATTGTGATGAAATGTCAGCTATCCTATCATGCATTCGCATCATTCCCAGATTTGGTGACCACTCTGCACACCAGGAGCAGCTGTGGCCACTCTCAGAGCTGAGAGCTTTACTACATTTACAACTCATTCAATCCTCGAACGGCTTTATGAAGGAGGTACTGTCATCTCTAACCGTTTGAGAAATTAAGGAAAAAACCGAAACTGAGTAAATGCTTGTTCAATGTCATGAAGCTTGTAGAAAGCAAAGCTGTGATTCAGCCTCACGTCTGCCTGATTTCATAGGCTGGGCTCTTAGCATAATGCCACAGCTGCGTCCAGCATCCTCGGTGCCTTTCTTGGACAAGGGAGGCATCAGTAACCCCTGACTGAATGAGTGAGTGAGTGAATGAATGAATGATTCTGGCCCACTCTCCTTATTTTCACAGTTCCCTGCACAATCAATTCCTTACAAAGGTTTATGACATTCGGTTGGTGGGTGAGTTAGAAACTGAGGACCTCAGACATGGATCCCAAGAGGTAATAATAAAAGTCAGATAATATAACTTGGGAAGCTGGTTTTCTCCTTCTCCTTCTTGTGTGGTTGAGTCAAATTTCAATGAGCAAATACTGCTATTTGCCTGGCGTCAGACAAGTATGATAATTGTGTGTCAATAAACTCTTTCCTTCATAGTGCTTGGGAGGTGATTCTCATGTTTCCACAGCGGATGTCATTGCTCAAGCCTGCCTGCAGTTCTAAAGGGGTCATTTACCAGAAGGGGTGGTGCAGGGAGAAGAGAAAAAGCAAAGGGTTAAAATGTGGGTAAAACCCCTTGCAAGCCTGTATGCATGTACCACATATGTCCACTGGAGGACACCAAAGCACACATGACCGGCCCCGCTAAGGCCTGTAAAGGGTTGGCTCGGTGGTGACTCCTCAGGCTGATTGGGTGGGTCCTTCCAGAGCTGATAGGGCCATCTTGACCATCCTCTGCCACATCTCAACCACTATGGGGCTGGTAGACTTCTTTCTGTTGCTTAAAGATCTGGCTATGTAACACCCATCCTTGATTTTCTCTGGCCCCTGACTCCTTCCCCTGCTTCCTGCTAAAGCAGCCAGCTATGGAGCTTGCCAATTCTGTCTCCAAGAGTGCGTCTCTCTTCAGTTGGCAAAGAGAGCGATAAGGCAGGGACGCTTTCTGCAGAACCACACCCCTGATAACCCTTGTTCCCAATCTGGGCCCCACTGCTCCTCCCCACTGGTACGGTGCCCCCATGGGCCATGCCGGCCTGGCCTGGCACCTCCTCCATCTCAGGGAGTCCCACCCAGCCGCTGTCACTTCCTTGTTCTCGTCTGAATACTTCCTCCAAGAAGGGGCCAGAATGGGTTCTCTGCACCTGTGCCTCTGCTCAGTCGGGTGTGGCTCAGCGCTTTGCCAGGGTCTGTGGGGGGGTGGGCGTGCAGGAGCCCAGGGCTCTGCCCCCAGGACTCGAGGGCTGGGCCACCGTGAGTCATCAATATAGACCCCAACCTGTGGGACCCGAAAAGAGGCAGTGTCCCAGGAAGTATGGTAGAGCTTCAAGAGCTGTTCTGTTGTCTCCAAAGAGCAGACAAGACAAAGGAGAAAGGCCCCAGGGCAGTAAATCTGCTAATTAGTGACCCGACTGGCTCTGCTTTCAGAAAGGCAAATAATACCCCAGAACAGTAAAGCATGAGACAGATGAAGAGAAAGGTGGTGCATGGTATGTGGCTCAGGGCAGAGAAGCCCCATTTGCAGATGAGGAAAACTGAGGTTCAGCAAATTTTCTTAAACTGGAGTTCAAATAAGTTTTGAATCACTGTTAGGATATGGCAGAACCAAGATGTGAATGTGGTTCTGACTCCAAAGTCCATCTGCACTATACAAGTATTGTCCTCACTATTTGTAGAGGGACCAGGATTCTGACAGCTCGCTCTACTCCGCCCGCAGCGCAGAGAAATTTATGATGCAATTCAGCATTTATTCATCCATCTATTCAGGCAACCAATAAATATTTTTAAAGCATTTCTAATGCACTAGGCACTGTGTTAGGCGCAGAGCATACAGCAATGGAAACGGTCCCAATCCCAGTGCGGCAGTCAGGTAGCTTGTTCAAACTCCCTCGGCTGGTTGAGGATGGACCTAGGGCTCAAACTCAGGTAGGTCCTGAAAGATAACTCATCATATGGGGCTCCTTTTTTCTGCTCCCCAATTGGTACCTTCTTGCAGGAAGAGAGCCATCTGGACGTGGCCAGTGAGGAAAGGGCAGGGCATATTTGAGGGGTAACGAATCAATCAATTTAGTGGCCACCAAGACTGTGAGGTGAGGGGTGGCGATGACACTTGAAAGGCAGGGAGGACCCGAGTGTTTAGAGACTGTGAATCCGTGACTGAGAGTTTTGCACTTTCTCTTCCAAGCGCTGGAGGCCATGGATTCCAGAGCAGAGAATGGACAGAGTCACAGAGGCACTTTCTTTGGAATGTTCTCCCTCACACCCCCTCCTCACACCCTCCCCACCTGAGTCTTTCAGATAAGTCTCGCTTCTCCTCTGCTGGGTTAACAGAAAGAGAATTTAGATTTGGCGAAGGTCAACTATTTTCTCAGCTTCACCTCACCCATCCTTGTTGGACCTCTAAGACTCTCCTGCTGCAGCATCTCCCCCGCCTCGCTCCCCAAAGCGAAGGCTCTGCTCCCACAGCCATCCTCCCTCGGCCTCTCATGCCCCCACAGCCACCAGATCTCCGAGAAGCATCAACACTTCTGGCTCTGGCCTCTTGGAGGACCCAGGGGACTCATCTGCAGCCCTTGCCCTCCATCTGCCAGAGAGAAAACCCTCCCCGTAGGCCCGTCTCCTGCCCTTTCCAGCTGTCTGAAGATTTTGTGGGATGGAGGCTGGGGTCCTTGTCCCCTTTCCCACCTTCTCTGTCCCCTCCTGGATGCTGTACTCTCTTGCCCCAGCCTTACTTCACTCCATTGGGTCTTCGAGGCCAGAGATCCCTCAGAGCCCCATATCTTTGTCTGGCTGGGAGCCAGCTCTCCCCCGGCCTGTACTGGGCAGCCTTGCCAAGTCCTGGAGAGTCGGGGCAGGTAGGTTAGGCTTAATCGGTGCTGCCTGCACTGGGCCTGCATCCAGGACTTCTCTGCCCCTTCAGCTGGGTTGAACTCAGCATCTCAGCTGTGGTGGGGTGTGACCTAGGGATCCCCCTCCCCACTACAGCTGCAGGCAAGTGCATGCTATTCTAACCTGGGATCCCCAGGTCCAGCCTGGCCTGCTCTAGGGTGGGAAGGATGGTCATTCCAGTAGCTCCCTCTGGGGTGTGTGGGAGAGGGGTGTAGATCAGATCCCCTTAACACTCCCCTTCCCTCGCTCCTCCTGGACCCTGGGAGGAACTCTGTGCTCCTGCACCTTCCATAGTAGATTCTTTTTAAAGATAAAGGCTTCAGTTGGTGAAAATGAAGCTTACACTCAGATCACAGTAAAAGAGACCCATGGAGAAGGGAAATGGTTGTATTTAAGTGAAGAGAGGCTTATTTTTTAAAAATCAAGTTCATTCAAATAAACATTCAGGAAAGATCTAATAATCATGTGGGTGGGTGCTGGCAGCTGCCCTTATCTAGCCCCTGCTTACTGAAATATTTCTTTGTTCAGAAGTGACCCCAGGAACTCACTGGGGTCTCCAGCTTCTGGGTCTCAGGGGCAGGTAGGACTGAGACCCGGTGAGCCTGCCTGGAAGTTCCCGTGGGAATACTCCATTTTCTTTCCATCTTTCTGATCCTGGCTATGAAACTCAGTGTTTCTCCTGCACTTAGTTATTGCCACAGAGAATCTTTCCAGCATCCACAGAAATGTGAAGAGAAGGAAACTGAGGCAGAGAGAGAGGGGTCGGGGGCAAGGGAGAGAAGAAGGGAGAGAGAGAGATCTCTGAATGGCATGGGCTTTTCTACAGCAGAAACAGGGCTGAAATCCTATTAGCTGAAGCCCTCCTTTCTGCCTCTGACCCTCAATAATGCAAAACAGAGGTACTCCCAGCATCCTTGCCCAAGGTCATTGGAGACCAATTTGGGCTGAGGACCTAGAAGGTCCTGACATCTTGTAACGGACTCCAGTCAGCTCCAAACATGATTTCTTTAAATTCGCTGTGTGGGGTGGGGGGATGTGAGGGCACTAGGACTCTGGCCAAGGCCTCCTGACACCCAGAGACACGCCCATCTCTTGGGTAGACAGCCATGGAGACAAAAGACAACCACAGGCAGGCCTGGTGAGGCCCCAGATGCCAGCCCCCTGGGCAACTTTTGGCTCCCTGTGCTCTGGTGGGAGGACTGCAAAATGCAGCTTACACAGACGGTGGCCCAGATCCCCTTTGGGGGGCAGTCTCATCGCAGTGGTGGAAGGCCAGGAAGGCTGTGCTGAGGTACTCTGTTCTCACCCAGGCAGGCAGCATGGGTGGTTAACAGCTTGTCGCTGGTGTGGATGGAGTTAAAGCTTTCTGGGGACTATTTACTCCTGATCCTAAGTGACAGCTCGGGGAGGGAGAGTCACGTGGCCCTGAAATCCCCTCGGGAGACGATGGAGCATGCCCAGCTGCTTCTGCCTGGGAAAGATACTGGATTCTGCAGTCACCACAACAGCATCCTCTCCCTGCGCCAGGGACCTGCCAGCTGGAGAGATGACTGATTAGACCACATCAGATCCGAGCCCTGCTCCTCAGAAGGGGGGCCCAGGGGTGGGGAGGAGGACCCCAGCCGGCCTGAGCTGCGGGGAGGGGCGCCTGAGGGCTCAGAGAGTTACAGCTTTTCAGCGCCGGGCTCACACACCTCAGAAGCCGGTGAGTCTGTTTTGATGCATCATATAGATGAGGTGGGAGGAGGAAGGTTGGGCTCAGGTCAGGGCTGGCAGCCCGCCCGCCGTGTGAGTCTGGGTTGCTGGCACTGCGGAGCCACTGCCTTCCGCATCCCTCATTCTTGGCAGTGATACTTAGGGATCATAGATGCTGAGAATGTTAATTATAGCCCTCTCTGTGCCCCCACCCCCACCTCCAGAACCCCCAGTAAGGGCTAATGTTGTCTGAATTGATCACATTTGAACCGCATCTCCTGAGTGAGGCCAGCTTTGGGGCTGCCAGCTTCCTAGGGTTCAGCTGGGGCCCCCAGCCTGGCTAGAGCAAAGAGGCCAGCCCCACCCTGCTTCTAATCTTGCCAGAACAGTGAGTTTAAGGCCAGCAGGAAGGAGAGATGGGGGTGTGGTCTGGGGGTCAGGCTCAGGTCAGCCCCAGGGACCCACCTCCTCAGTGTGGGAGGGGTCAGGGTGTGTCTTTTATGGGTCAGAGGTTGGGGCTTGGGGCTGCTGAGGCTCTTGAATTCCTAGGAGGCGTCTGACCTCTGGGGTCTCGGGTTTAGCCCTGAAGGAGCTGGAGCCGGATATGTGAGCCTGGGGGGATGGGTTTATAACGGTAGGGCCAGGCTGCAGCTAGCAGAGCCTCGGGCTTATTGTGTGAGGCTCTGGGCAAAGGTTGAGGAACTGGCAGGGTGGGGTGTTGAGAGGTGGAGCGGGGGCGCTGAGGGGGAGTTAGACGGGGACGGCGGAGGGAGAAGGGAGGAGAGGCTATAGGCACCTCCTTAGGGGAGATGCTTCTTGCAACCACAGGCAAGCAGCGGAAGGGAAGAGAGGGGGCTGCAACCTGGAACCTGGGAGGGCCAGGGATGGGAGAGCCAGGAACGAGGGAGCCAGCCCTAGGGCGCAGGGCTGGGGCGGTCTGAGCGACTGAGGGGAAGGTGGTGGGACGAGGATGGACTCAGAGTCAAAGGGGGTCACGGCCTTCAAGGCTTTGCAGCTCCTTCCCCATCCCTATAGTCCTCTCGCCCACAGTCTGGCTCCCCTGAGGGTCTCCTGCACGTGGGGGTGGGAGCCCTGGTTGGACTGTCTCTTCCTGAGCCTGCTGTCCAGACGGCCACAGGGACATCGCAGGCAGCTGCCCTACGAATCCCCTAAATTCTGGCTTCCAGGCGCCTCTGCAGGAGCATGGAGCTTGGGGGATCCTGTGGGCTCCCACCTCAGAGCACTGCATCTCAGCTCGGGCAGGAGATGAGCAGATTCCGCTGGCAGAGCGCAGGTGGGAGGGAGGACCCACAGAGGCCCAGCCTCTCCCCCCCGCACAGGCGAGGCCTCCCTGGAGGAGCCAGACAGTGGCCTGAGGCTGGAGCCATCTCCAGGTGGGGCGGCCGGGGGGCGAGCCTGGCACTGCCTGACAGAAAACAAGTGCTCTCTGTGTCCTCACCAGGGCACAGAGTGCTAGGCTGCAGATATGAATTATTAAAAGTCTTTGGCTTTCCAATCAACGGCGAGGTGCTAATGTGTTAGCGCGGCTGTGTAATTAATCCTGGCTGCGGCTGCACAGGCTCGAGACAATGGGGGCCTTTTTTTTTTCCTTTTGCCGGGTTTGGCTTTTTTTCCTTCTTCACAGAAAGGTGATGGTGCAGGACGCATTACACAGATAATTACTTTTAACGTGTCTGCCTGGATTATTGAGTTGGATTCTTCCTGCTCGGTGGAAATGAAGTAATTACCGAGGAAGTCAGTGAGCAGGCAGCCGCGTGGCCTGGGCTGACACACGGGCCTGATGGGCCTGAGCCCGTTTCCTCTTGTCTTCCTCCCTGGCCTGCTGTGGGTCCCCTGAGGCCTTGGCACTGAGCCTGTGGGCCCCCCAGAGGAGGGTCAGGAGGAGGGAGCTTGCAGCAGGGCGTCGGGGAGAGCTTGCTGAGCAGTGGGGGCTGCGGGCCGTAGCAGTGGGTCCTGGCTTTGAGAGGTTTCCCATGGTGTGCTGAGCTCTGGGCTGAGGTGCTTGGACATCAGTGCATTAGTGAGATGACTTTGGCAGGCCAGTCTCCAACCAGTTAAAAAAAAGCCCACATATTTAATGAGGAAAGAACACACTTTGGGAAACATTTAAAATAACAGTGAGCAGAGGGGAAGCGCGTTGAGGATAGGCCGAGTGGGACCCTTTCCTCGGCAATCACTCAGTCCAGATGGGCGCCTGCTCTGCGCCCACAGCTCCAGACGCCCTCCAAGCCCAGACCAGCCCTCTGTGGCCTCCCTGAGGGGAGCGCCATCCTCTCCTGGATAATTCCAGCGACGGGGAGTTCATTACCTCACCAGGCTGCCTGCTCCAAGGTTAGAACATTCTATATGGAATCAAATCTGCCCGCTTCTGTGTTCTGCCCTTTGGTTTTGATTCTTTGAAGCAGCACAGAGCAAGTCAGCTCTCTTTCCCACAGTGATAAAGATGGTTTTCTTCATATTTAAAATAGTGTATAATAGCCTTTGGATGTGATGTATTTTATGTAATCATATTTGTATCGGACATTTAGGTGGTTACCCTTATTTTCCTTTTACAAATAACACAACATGGTCATTTGTGCCTGAGGCTTTTCCTGTATTTTGGATTATTTCCTTAGAATAAATCCCAAGACATAGAATTAATGTGATGAAGGGTATACATTTAAAAAATTACTATTCTGTGAGTATAAAAGTAGTACATAGTTATTAAAAATGTAGAAAAACACATAAAGAAAAGATTAAGATTATGTGTAATTCTCTCAGAGGTTTAGTGTATAATTTTAACATTTTGGTGTATATATGTTTTTATGAATCCATGCACAGACATGTGACTATATTTATTATCAAAATACTGTTAAAATTTTGGACCAAGCATATGTTTTTTTCACTTAAATAAAAAGCATTTTTCCACGTCATTAAGTATTCTTTTACAACATCGTTTTAAGTGACTGTCTGGTATTTCATTATATACCTATTCTATTTATTTGTTTGTTTAATTGGCCCCTATGTTAAACTATGTGTTTCCAGTTTGTCATTTTTATAAACAATGCTACAATGAACATATAAATATCTGAATCTTTACACATATCAATGATTTTTTTCCTTAGGTTACATTTCCAGAAATGGAATTCCTATGTTTTAAAATATTTTGACATATTTTGCCACTTCCTTGTTCGAAAGTACTAATTTCCATTCCCAGTAGCTGTGTATAAGAATGCCTTTTTTTGCATGAGCGTCAGCATTGACAGTTATAACTTTTTCACTGTTTTAATTCATTGTTTTAATCCATTTGTTTGATTAGTAGTGAGTTTTAAAATTTTAAAAAGAGGTTTTAAAGTATGAAGGGTCCATCTGTTGTCATTTGTTTGTTCAAGTCTTTGCCTTTTCTTAAAAAACAATTTAGTGCAGTTGTCAAGATCGCAGTTATGGGGCCAAACTCAGGTTGAATCTGGGCTCTGCCACTTACTAGGGATATGGGCTTGACCGTGATTTAATCTCTCTGTGCCTCACTTTCTCCATCTGTAAAATGAAGATAATAATGTACCTTATCTCATAGACTTCTTGTGAAGATAAATGAGGTCACATATGTAAACCACATAGAATCATGCTGAGCAGAGTAAGTGATAAATGTGTTTGTTATTATCCTACTATTGTTGATTTGCATGAGAAACATATATATCTGAAGCCAGTATCATGATTCCCCTCCCCCCAAATCCCCCAAGTCTCCGTGTTTGAGGCTAGATGCCTCCAGTGACCGCCACCCCCTTCTCCTCAAACTCTCCGGGTGCTTCACCCCAGGCTTGGTCTCACCAGCACATAGCATAGTGAGACAGCCACTCCCCATTCCCAGGGTAATCCCCTGGAATGTCACACTCTGTAGCTTCTTCTAGCAGGTGCCTGAACAAGGGAGTTTGGCTCCTCTGGTGTCTTCTGGCTCCCCTCCTCCAGCCGCCCAGTCCCCCTGCCCAACCCCTCACACACTGCCAGGTGCACATCCTCTCTTGATCCCGGCAAACCTACCCAGACTGTTCCCCATTCCTTTGAGCCTTCTTTGCACTTTCCAAAGTAGCACTAGCTGATCTGATAAACTAATTCTGGTCCATGTGTTAATAAGAGAGAGTCAGTGCACTGCCTGCTGGGGTGTAGAGAGAATGCCCAGCTGGAATTTGAAGACATGGATTCAAATCCTGGTCCAAATTAGCAACTGTATGATTTGTAGCAAATTGCTTAATCTCGCTGAGCTTTTGTTTCTTGGTCTGAAAAATGGGGTTAGTATCACTATCTGCTTACCTAGTTATTAGCTAGATAAGTAATATATATGCAAGTGATTTGTAAACTGCAAATAATTACACAAATGTCAGTTATTATTAGACATGGTATTTGAACAATGTATATCAGAAGGCAATGCTTTAACTCAAAGGTCAGACAGATGCCGAGGTGGGTCAGTAGGAAATATGTTTAGGGCAGATGGTATCCAGGGTGACTGTCAAATCCTCCCAGGTCATTTAGTCTCTGTAAAGGGTTGGTCCTTATTGTGTGAACCCAGGATATAGGGCTGGGCAAGTCAACAATGATCTGACAAACATGGATGGATGCTGAGGCTTTCCTCCTGCAGGGCTTGGGAACCCCCTCTTGTGGGAGGTGAGGTCCCTCCCTAGCTCTGACATCACCAAGTCCACTCAGTCTGGCTCATCATTACCTGAGAACCCAAGTCTATAATTGCAGGTGCCAATTTGCTTTTAATTAGCCTAATGCTTGCAATTAGCTTGTTAAATTCAACCTGGCCTCTGGTGGTGAGGTCATTTTTCTGATTTTGCTTGGTTCCTGGGTCCTCATTAGCATCAATGGGCTATCCACAGACTGCAGGCCAGCCCGCTTGCCTCTCCTGAAAGTGCAGCTGCCTAGCTGGGGAATTGAAGAGGTCATAGCAGGGAAGGAAAATCTGCTTTTCGTGAGGAGGGATGGTGGGGTGGGAAGGTGGGGTGGGAGTGTCCTGATGGAAGTATAGTTAGCCTTGTTGGAATCACAAGTGAGGTCCAGAACCCAGGTTCCTTCATTCTAATCCAATGTTCTTCTGCTTCTGAGCCTCAGTTTCCCCATCTCTAAAATGGGAGTAATAATTCCTGCCCTGCCTGCATCACTGAGGTTCAAATGAGTTAATGTAGGAAGTGGGTGTGAATGTAAAGCAACATGAAATTGCTTTATCACATCAGATGTGGAAGTTCTTTAGAATTAGACAAATGGTCCCAGTGTCCCTGGACACTAGTTCCTGGTCACTTCTCATGATGTCCCATAATTCCTGATTCCATTGTCTTCTTATCTTGTTCACTGTCCCCCAAACCATGGGTGATTTGAAGGCATTGGCACATATCAGGTGCTCAATAAATGTTGGTTGGATATGTAAAGATTTGGAGGGGAAGGAGTTTGGTCCAAGGAATAGGCAGTGGGGAAACAGTCATGAGAAAGCCTTTGACGGCAGTGGTGGGGGGCATTTATTTCCTGGCCTCCTCAGGCATGCCCCCCCACTCCACTACACTGGGCTGCTTCAAGGCAAGAGATAGTCTTATTTGTTTTTGCCTTTGTGATGTTCCACACAGAGCCAGGCACATAGCAGTTGTTTGATAACTGCTTTTTGACTGACTGAATGAATGAATGAGACAGGGTAACATGGTAGAGAGAGCATGGAATTAAGGCAGATGAACAGGACTTGGAATACCAGCCCCATTACTTTCTTCTGGCAAACATTTACTGTATGCTCATTATGGACCAGGTACTATGTTGTGAAAATGAATTTTTAAATTCACAGTATAGTAAGGGAGCAGACGTGTGTGCAAATGATTGTCCTGTATATGATAGAGACATATGTTGCATTTCTTGGTGGCCAAGAAAGAGAGCGATAGACTCTCCCTGGAGAGTCAGGAAAGGATTCCTGAGGAAGGGCCTGAAGCTGGGTCTCATCAGTTTGGGAAAGTTGCTTAACATCCTTGAGTCTCAGTTTCCTAAGCTATTGTGTGAGGAGACTAAAACCTCGTTTATGGAGGTAAGGATGAAATGAAATAAAATAATATGAATAAAACATCTGGCACCAAATAATCTTTTAATAAATGTTAAAAATGTTTTCTTGAAGCCGGGCTGGGTACTTGGAGGAGGTGCAGTAGCCAGGGGCTCAAGGAATTTCAGAAGCTGATTTGTACAGCTTCATTTTAGCTCTGCAAGTTAATACCTGTGTGACCTTGAACAGGTTCCTTAACTTCTCCAAGTCTCAGTTGCTGTGTCTACCAAGTGGGGATAACAAGTTTGTTATCTGGATCAATGGAGAGACTTCAGGCAAGGTACCTGGAACATGCTTGGCACATAGTAAGTCCTAGAAAATAGTAGCTCTTCCTTGTCATTATTACCAGCATATATCATGGAGAGACTACGTCTGCACGCTGACACACACATGTTGCATGCGTGCTGATTCCCAGATATGCTCAGAAAGGGAGGAGGGTGAGGGGGCCCAGGGTTAGGCTGGGTGATAGCCAGTTGCTGCTCGTTCTGAGAAACCTTCCTCAAGGTGAGGTGACTAGAATTCTGCTGAAAAGTTTGGAGGCTACCAGGCTTGACTGAGAGAATTGGGTAGGTTGGTTATAGCTCTTGCCCCAGCTGGGGGAGGCTGTCTCATGGGAAACTAAGAAGTAGCCCCCTAACAGCAGGAACTTAATTCCCTCAGGCACGTAGGCCCCTCAGTCTGGGCCATTCCTGCAGGCAACATCCTAGTGGCTCTGTCGCCCGGCCGGTCCCCGACCTTCCTAAGCAAGGCAGCCTGGCGGCCATGCTGCGTTGCCATGGTAACTGGCAGCCTCCCAGCTGGGTTGCCCTGGTAACCAGTTAGCTGGTATGGGGGGAGGGGGATGGTGAGCTAGGGGGAATGGGCTTCAAAAGAGGCAGAGAAGGACAAGGGTGGGACCAAGAGGAAGACAAATCCCAGATGCCCCCAGCATAGCCCTCTTCTCTCTCCCTCGTGGGACTGGGAAAGCCAGAGAAAGGCAGGTAGGAAAGGATGTTGTGTTGTTTCCTGCCATGTGTGTATGTGTATTTTGTGGTATGAGTCATCTTGGGCAATGTAGAACGTTTGGAAGATTTGATAGGGCAATGCAGGAGCTCTCTCAGGCCGTGACAAAGGCAGCGAGTCCCAGAGAGGGAGCCGTGGACTGTCCAAACCCAGGTCTCCATCCTGGTCACCCCACCCCCGGACAACTTAACTTCTTTGAACTCCAGTTTCCTCATCTGTAAAATGTTAACACAGACCTTCAGGGACATTGTTTGGGACAGTGCCTGGCACTGTCAGTGATGGATCCCCCCCTCACCTTCCTCGCTGATTTTCTATTCATTGGATGCTTTCCAGCCTGTGAACAGCTTGTATTGGAGGCCAACCCTAGTCCTAGCCCAGCACAATGGGGGCAGGGGGTGGGAGGGTTGGAATTCTTGAGAACCCAGAGACATGGCTGTCAGCCTCAAGGAGTTTACCATCCCAATCTTCTGAGGGCAGGAAGCAAGTTTATACAGGTGGGAACATTTGCAAGAAAGTTTTCAAAGTAGGACCTAATCGAAATTTTGCCACCAGCAGAAATACATTTTTCATCACAACCCAGCAAACACATGTGCGATACCCTTACTGTGTGTGGTGCATGCTTTGTGTCATATTTGAGTCTAGTCTGGTCTATTTGTTTTAAAAAAAGATATCTTGACCCTTTGGCTGGATTTCCCACTTTTGGGTCACTACCTTCAGTTTGAGAAACACTGTGAGAGAATCCTAACTAAAGCTCCTCAGGCATGTATAGGACCTTGGGCTTCTCCCACCTTCCATGTGTGAGGTTGTCTGGTTGGATCGTTACAATTGCAATCTGTGAGGTAACTGAGGCTCAGAGATCATATGACCCGCCCAGGGTCTCAGATCAGAGGTCATATGATTGGCCCAGGGTCGCAGAGGCAAGGCTTGAAAGGGGGTCTTTGTGCTGAATCTGTTGCCCATTTTCATTCTTGCTGCAAGAGGAATTGGAGGATTCTTCTTACAAACAGAGAAACCAGGCTCTAAAGATCCCACATGAGGGCCTAGAGCTGAGCCTAGGCCTGCGTCCCTCTTGTCTGCTGGATGCCGAGGGTGCTGTGAAAGATGAGGCTGAGCCTGAAGCGGTCTGGGTGCTCCCTCTGTGTCTGTGAGGGAGAAGGGGCGAGGAGGGGGGTGGGCCTGGCTGTACTGAAGCCGCCCCCCACGAGATTTCCTGGGCGCTGAGCCTGTGTCAGGGTCCTGGGGCTGCCTACAGGCCCAGGCTCCTGGGAGATTTTCTGATAGGAAAGCCTTAAGCAAGGCCCAGGAAAAGCTAGTTTTTAATTGTCCGTCTCCAGCATGACGAAGGAAGTAACAGCAGGAGTGCGGTCAGGTACGGCCTCGACCACAGAGTGGGCTCAGGTCAGGGAGCGCTTAGTACCCAGAGGTGAGGAGTGCTGAACCCCAGGAGCACCGCCCTGGGCAGAAGGCTGCCCCTGTGAATACTTGCGACAGATTCAAGATCAGGCCCAGAGTAAGAATCAGAGTGTGTGGAGTTCACAGGGCTCAGTTCCGTTTTCAGCTGTGCTGTGAGAATGTGCCTGTTTCTCCGTGTCCCAGGACCTGTGTCTCCCGTCCTGGAGGTGGGCCAGTCCTCCTCTTCTGGCGTGGACTTTGCCCTTTGCAAACAGCAGAGCAAGGTGTTCACAGCTGAGGTGCTTCGTTTCCGTTTGGGTGTGTTCCCTTTGCAGCGTCTACACAGCCCCCTCCTGCACAGGCTGCCTGGTGTTGAATGGAGGCCTGGGGAGCAGCGGTGGGGCTGCAGCTGTGGGAGGAGAGGGCCGGCTTCAAGCCTCTGCCCTGGGTGGCCAAAGTGATGAGCATCCACGACCCCAACCCCTCATGGCCAGGCTGCTGGATTCAGGGCCTTGGGCCAGGGCAGTGGGTATGTGACTAGGAATTCTGCTGGGGCTCAAGTGGGGGTGTGAGGCTGGGTGAATAGAGGTTGAGAGATGTTGGGTTTCCAGTCAGGAGAATTGATGCCTTGGGATCATACAAGGAGACTGTGTTCAGTGCTTGAAGATGAACTGATTCACGTGGGAGTTGGATGAACATGTCTTGTAGGGACCCCTTATCTCTGCATCCGTGTATTCTGTGTCTGCCCAGTATGCTCTATACTAGCTTGTCCAGGGCGACTTGATTAACCCTTTTTACTTATGAAGAATCTAATATTTCTGAGATGATGGGCTACTCATCCAAGACCACGTTGAGAAGTGGGGGAGGAATCAGAATTGGGATTTATGGTTTTCTGCCCCTCATGTGACCCAAGTTTGAATGCGTGCATATTAGTCAGAGATAGTGAGATAATGGAGATGGGAGTGAGGGGGGGGGGAAGATGTGATTATTTTCCTCTACTTTGTTATGACACCCCCAACAGTCACGGCTCATTTTCGGCCTCTCAGGGCTGCCCCGCTGGCCTTCCCCGGGTGCCCAGACCCTGTGTCCTGGGAGGGGCAGGAGGTAGATGCTGCTTCCTCTGGAGGAGTGAGGGTGTGTGCATGTGTTACTTACAGGTTCATGTGCATGTAGGAAGGGGCTGTCAGCTGCTGGCAGCCCTTCAGACCATGTAGAAAGAAAGTCACAGAGATGCTGAGGAGAGGGTTTGAAGGCAGAGCTGAGCTGCAGGGGGAATCAGGGACCATATGCGGTGCCGGTCCTTATAGCTCTCTTGGCCCGCATAGTGCTGGAGGAGGGCGTTATCTAACCAGGCAGCAGCTCCTCCAGGAGCCATAGCCTCCTTTAGCAGTGCGGGCCTTCTCTGAATCCAGAAACCAATGTCCTCATTTAAACCAACTTAACCCTCTGGTGGCAGCCGGCAGGGCGGGCTTAGCTCATTCTCTTCTTTCCCCTGTACTCCACTCCCAGGTGTTTCTGCCCTTCCCCAACATCCCCATCATTGTAGTTACTTTCCGTGTGTGTGTGTGTGTGTGTGTGTGTGTGTGTGTGTGTGTAAATGTGAGTGTGGAGAGAGATGGGGGAAGTTGGGTGAGCTTGCTTTTCCTAATGCTTCTGATCCCACTATTAAGGTCAAGTGATTCAGCCCAGAAAGGAGGTTTTGTGTAGGGACCCTGCCGCAGGGGCAGGGAGCAGGGCATGGGGTGGGAGAAGAGGGGACAGGAGGGATCATGGTTGATGCTGCTGTCCTGTTCAGGGTGATGCTTGTCACACCAGCCACGTCCGTCAGCTCTCTAGGACTTGTGCTGTGGGTGAGGCTATACCCAGGGCAGCATGCACATGGGTTCTGAGGGGGACCAAGATGTAGATCCCACAGACCTGCCTCATGGCAGCAGATCCCAGATGTGAATAAAGCAGGCAGAAGAGGGAGAAACTGAGACCTCCGGCACAGTGGCAATGGGGAGTGTGGAGAAGGTTCCCAGTGGAGGGAAGCCTTGATGGGAGTGGGGCCGAGGTCTGAGAAAGGAAGCCTGGATCGGCATGGACAGGGCCAGGCTCAGTTACGTGTTGATGGGCTGCCTCTGGTCAGCTGTTCTGGAGGCAGAGTGGCAGAGTGTGGCAACTTAGAGAGTGTCTAGACCCCAGAAAGGACTTTCTAGAATCTAAACGGAAAACATCCTGATCGGGCCCAGCATCTTCCAAATCTGGTGTTGTCAGAACCAAGGCCAAGCCATCAACACTTGTGTACTTATTAAGTTATATTTTTAAAAGTGTCCTTTCATTGGCTGAAACAGCCAGTTGGAAATAGAAGTTGCTCTGAAATATTTTCTTTCACGTATGTCTTTCTGATAAATTTGTATTTCCCCACAGTAATTAGCATAGTGTCTTGAAATAGTAGGTGCTTGATACATACCTTTCCCCACCTACCCTGGACATTATCCTTGGGATGGGGCAACATGCAAGACAGTAAGATATGAAGATGCTCTCAGCCCAGGTCCTTTTGTGGGCTGAGATTTCAGATGATTTCTCTTCCTTCTGGTTTAGAGCCAGTCATTGGCTGAAGGATTTGCAGGGTGGAGTTTGATCGTATTTCATCCATCCTTCTCTGCCTTTCCTCTTGGAGACGTGGCTTCATCACTCACTTCTGGGGTACTTGGATAATGTAGATAAGGTGCTGGCCCAAAGTATAATTTGGGTTAGGAAACACTGACCTCTTTCATACTTTTTATGATGACTTTCTATATTCTTAATTATCTCTTTGAGAAGGAGTGAGCTATTTTCAGCCAGTTTAGAGGAGTTTATCACTCCCAAAAGAACCTCCTGAGATGATAACAGGTCAGGGGAAGGAGGTGTCAGCAGGAGCTCCTTTGCATATTTGCCATAATCCTTCCTGTGGCTCAGTTTACAGGCATCCTAGGCAAGTTGTAGTCTGGGCATAGCTGTCACTTTCTCTCCATCACATACACCGGAATCTGTGGGCAAGTCTGGGCTAAATGTACCTCATTATAAACTCTGTGCTCGGGTGTCAGAGCCTGTTTTTCCAGGTGGAGAGACCAAGAGAGGAGAGGGACCTAGAGTCTCAGGCTTGGAAGCAACCTTTCATTTGGTCCAAACTTCCTCCACATAGCAGCACCCCAGACTTGTGGTCAGCCAGCACCGCTTGAACCCCCAGTAACTAGGAGCGCTGCTCTGTGAAGGAGCTTTTCCTATTGTTGGACAGCTTCAACTCACATCCTTCCTTGATGCTGAACTCAAACTTTTCTTCTCTACCATCCACCCTTTGGTTCTAGTTCAGCATCCTGGCCATCCTGATCATTCTTTTCTGAGCTCACTTGTTTGTCATCATTTCAAGAGTCAGACCAGTGTTAAGAGACAATATGAAACAGTGGGAAAACATAGGCTCCAGGATTCATCTGCCTGAGTTTGCACCTGGCTTCGCACTCATCAGCTCTGTGACCCTGGTTATAATCCTAACCTCTCCAAGCCTCAGTTCATCCATCTGTAACATGTGGATAATGATGGTACTTACCTCATAGAGTTGTTGAGAGGGCTAAATGAATTAACACATGTAAAAGGCTTAGAACAGGGCCTGGCAACTACAAGCCACTCTGTGCATGGTAGCTTTTTATCTTCTCTTAAAATAAATTGTCTAGAATTGAACACAGTATTCCAGATGTGGTCTGTTCAGCGGGACTCTGATGCCGCCTGCTTGACCATCTCTTTCTATTATATCAGACTCAGTTTGCAAATCACCGGTGTTTAAATTGGGCGCATTGTGCCAAAATCCTCAGGTTATTTTCCCGTGGACAGCTGTTAGGTTTAGATCTCCCCTCTTCTACATAAAAGATGTGATCTACTTTAGAGGGAAGGCCAGTGTCAAGGGGAGCCCAGAGCGTCCCTTCACATTTGTTCCAAACACACATGAACCCTCATTGATGCAGTCTGGTTGTTTTTATAATGCTACTCTATATCTGGTGTTCTATTTGGAAAATACCTTGACCCACACTGGTCTGAAATAAAATCCGCCCCACCCCCACCATGGGTCTTTTCTCTCTCAGTGGGTCTCTTTCACTCTTCTCTGCTCATCTGACGCACACTTGCTTATCAAGTGAGCTGAGCTGAGCAAGTACTGTTGGAACTTCCTAACCTCCAAATTCAGGTCCGCCACTTCTCAGGGTTCCCGGGATATAGGGGAAGGGACACAGATGCCCCAAACATATTCAGAGTGCCTGGTTTCACAGGTAAACCTTTGAGGCCCTGTAAATCCTTACTCTTTATAGGCCAGCTGCCTCTACATCATCTGGGAGCTTGTTAGAAATACAGAATCTCAGGCCTCACTCCTGACCTACACAATCAGAATCTGAATTTAACACGATCCCCTAGGAGTTTCAATATGCACGTCAAAATTTGAGAGGTACTGCTCTACATTATTCAACTTGGGGTAGAAATGAGGGTGAGGTGGGGAGAATTCTGTCTTCCAAGATCTTGAAATCAGTCTTACTGACGAGGCTTCTAGGGACAAGCATAAAACTATTTCCAGGATATTTGATCACTAACTGTCTACATGCCCTGTTTGCTTCTTGGACTGCCAATAATAAGGTTTTTATAAAACACTCATGCATTTTTTAAAATATATAGATTGTATTTGTGTTTCCCCATTTTATTAGTAACAAACTGTTGAGCATATTTCAAAGCTTTGAATTATATGTACAATTGGAATCTTTTAAATGATAAGTGTTTTACATTTATGATATATTGGACTGGCCAAAAGGTTTATTCAGTTTTTTCCGTAAGATGGCTCTAGTAGCACCTAGTTGTCTTTAACTTCAATTTGTTAGGTTGTATGTGACAGCTGTCATGTCAGCGTGCATGTAAAAAAAGACTTATCAAAATTGGTGAATTTTTGTGTAGCCATTTTAATATTGAAGATGGAAGGAAAAAAGCAACATTTTGGCATGTTATGCTTTATTATTTCAAGAAAGGTAAAAACGCAAAAAAAGATTTGTGCAGTGTATGGAGAAGGTGCTGTGACTGATGGAACATGTCAAAAGTGGTTTGCGAAGTTTTGTGCTGGAGATTTCTCGCGGGATGATGTTCCACGGTCAGGTAGACCAGTTGAAGTTGATAGAGATCAAATCAAGACATTAATTGAGAACAATCAGCGTTATGCCATGTGGGAGATAGCAACATACTCAAAATATCCAAATCAAGTGCTGAAAATCGTTTGCACCAGCTTGGTTATGTTCATCTCTTTGGTGTTTGGGTTCCACATAAGTTAAGTGAAAAAAACCTTCTTGACTGTGTTTCCACACGCGATTCTCTACTTAAACGTAATGAAAACGTTCCTTTTTTAAAAACAAATTGTGACAGGCAAAGAAAAGTGGATACTGTACAATAATATGGAATGGAAGAGATCATGAGGCAAGCGAAATGAACCACCACCAACCACAACAAAGGCCGTTCTTCATCCAAAGAAGGTGATGTTGTGTATATGGTGGGATTGGAAGGGAGTCCTCTATTATGAGCTCCTTCTGGACAATCAAATGATTAATTCCAACAAGTACTGCTTCCAATTAGACCAACTGAAAGCAGCACTCCACGAAAAGCATCCGGAATCAGTCAACAGAAAACGCATAATCTTCCATCAGGATAACACAAGACCGCATGTTTCTTTGATGACCAGGCAAAAACTGTTACATCTTGGCTGGGAAGTTCTGATTCGTCTGCCGTATTCGCCAGTCATTGCACCTTCAGATTTCCACTTATTTCTGTCTTTACAAAATTCTCTTAATGGAAACAATTTCAATTCTCTGGAAGACTGTAAAAGGCACCTGGAACAGTTCTTTGCTCAAAAAGATAAAAAGTTTTGGGAAGATGGAATTATGAAGTTGCCTGAAAAATGGCAGAAGGTAGTGGAACAAGAGGGTGGATACGTTGTTCAATAAAGTTCTTGGTGACAGTGAAAAATGTGTCTTGTATTTTGACTTAAAAACCAAAGGCACTTTTTGACCAACCCAATATTTCATTTTTGTCAGTGTTAGGCCAGTATTTCAGTATGTGGAATCTTGATTCTGCCATAAATTTGTTAGCTATCCCTCCTGGCCTTGTCAGGAGCAAATCTGGTCGCGAGTCTTTATGCAAAGTGTGGATGAAACTGCGGAACACAGCAGGATCTTGAACAGAACCCTGTAGTGCTGGTTCATTCATTCAGCCACAGCCTCACTGAGCGCAAGAGCTGCGTCCTGCATTCCGATGGGTTGGTTTGAGTTCTGGCTCTGCTTCCTGCTGCTTTTGTCACCTTTGGCGGGGTATGACCGTCCCAGACTCCCGTTTCTTCATCTGTAATTGAGGAAATTGGAGTAGTCATCAGGATCCCTGAGGTGCCTTAAAGAAATGCATGTGCCTGGGCCTCCTTCCTTCTCCCCCAGAGATCCTAATTCAGTTGGTCTGTGGTGGTACCCAGGTGTTAGTATTTTTAAAAAGCTCTCTAGGTAATTCTCGTGTGAAGCCAGTATTGAGAACCCCTGGACCAGATATCTCTAACTGCACGATCTGCCGCTCCGATCTCAGAGGCTCCCTGGCAGCCTGATAGGCATCTTCTGGGGCCTCTGGTCCCACAGCCTGAGCAGTACTGGCTGGGTCTGTGATAGGAGAGATGGCTTGGTGTGCTGGTATAGCACTGTGGTCAGGTGCTGGGCAGGCCATGCAGAACTGTAGGGTATCCTTGTCTTCCCCAAATCCCTGGGAGAGGACTTGAGATGCCTCGTATCAGCCACTCGCTCCCCTGCCCTTCTCCTCTGGACAAAAGAATTATCTCTGACTTCTCTGACATTAGCTACTTTCCTGTGTTTCGGAGCTTGCTGCTTAAGAAAAATAGCCAAAGGCCAGTGTAAGTCAGTTTCAGCATCAGCTGGACAAGATGGCTCCCTGTCTGATTCCTCTCTTTGTCCTCTCTTTATGTCCCCCTGGAACTCAGGAGGTGACAGCACCTCTGAGGCCTTCTCTTACAGGTCTTTCCCTTGATGGGCTCCCACAGGCCAAAAACTGCCCCACGTTGGAGCTGTGGCAGCTCCCGGGAATCTTGCTGGCAACACATGGATGCATGCAGACTCCTCTGACTTGGCACTGGGGGTCAAAGCACTGGCTTGCCTAGCTTGGCTTATTTGGGGCAAGACTGGCCTCTACCTGGGGCTCGAGATGTTGCTTTGAGCATCCCTTCACTGCTTCTGGGGTAGGAGCGTGCCCAAGATCTGTGTCATCTTGTCCCATCCCCTTCCTCCCCACGGTCACTGATGTGTACCACCACTGGATACAGGGAGTGTCTCTGCAGTGGGCTTGTTAATTGGCGCTTCAGCTGGCTGATTGACTCTAATGCGGGTGAACATTTACTTACCCCGGCAGCGCCTCTCAGACAGCCGTTAATTGCAGGCACAAGAGAGACAATAATTATGGGATAATGGGCGTCTTTTGTGGGAGTCCTTCTCCTTGCACTGTGTCAGCAAACACGGAGGGTTTGTTTCCTAACATTCAGCTCCCCTACTGGAGAGATGCCACAGCTCCATCCCACTCGCTCCATTCCTGTCATCTAGCCCCCACCCCTTCCCCCAGTGTTTTACCCACATCCCCTGGGTAACATCTTCCAAGATATCATTTCCTAATTCCCATGCAGTCATGGACCCTATTTTTAGGATTTGTAAGGTTGAATTGGTGCTTTTTAGAAAGTAGTACCTTAATCAACTTTGCCTAAAACAAGGGTAAGTAAATACTAAACTATGTGCTTTATTCCATGGGCACTTCTGATCTTTAATATTTTTACATCGTTATAATTAGTGTGTAGCTATTGTCCTGTGCCATGCACTTTTTTTGTTTAATGTTATTTTATCCAAACACGTCCAGGTATGATGATGGTCTGTAAATTTTTCATTTTAAATAGCTGTAAATAATTCTGTCATGTTATTCCATTACTGTATTGCTTTTCTCTTATCACTGGGAATCTGAGCTGTTTCCAGTTGGTTGCTATTATGAATAGCTCTGCTATAAACATCTTTATATGTTACTGATTTTTCTCCTGGTTATTTCCCAGGGGGTAAATTGAATTACGAGTTATATTGATCTGGCATCATGTTGGGAAGAGTTGAGGGGAGTGGGGAGCTGGAGGCTACTGGGAGAGTTTAACCGATTCCCTCCTCTCCCTCTCTTCGCACCTCTTTTCCCATCCATTTCTAGTAGGATTCTTGCTCCGACTTCCCCAGTAACAGCCCAGGTTAGTGAGGTGGAGACTTAGTGCTCTGGCAAGAAGTGCTGCAGAGTAGACCACCCCAAAGGGTAGCGGCTTAGCACAACAGTGATTGCTCCCTCAGGGTTCTCTGGGTTCCCCAGGCTCAGCTAGGTGCTTGCTTGGGTTGTCTCCTGTCCTTGCAGTCATCTGAGGGCTGCACTGGGCCAGACAGCCAAGGTGACTCCTCACATGGCTGTCCTCTGGGAGCTCAGCTGGGGCTGTCAACCTGAGTACCTACATGTGGCCTCTCCACGTGACCTGGGCTTCCCTCAGTGTGGTAGTTGGTTCCCAGAAGGAGTGTCTCAAGACAGAGTATTCCAAGAGACCCAAGTGGAAACTTTAAGGCTTCTTATGCCCTAACCTCGGAAGTCACACAACGTCACTTCTATTACATTCCATTGGTCAGACTGAGTGCTGGGTGCACCCAGATGCAAGGGGAGGTGGAGCAGACTCTAGCCTTCAATTTGTAGCCATCTTTGATCTCTATTCTTAAAGACGGAAAGCATGTACTGATTAGTATCCTATGAACCCTATTAGCTTCTGCCTTCAGAAAGGCCATATGAGAGACCTGGCCCCTTGGTTTCCACTCTGAATCCTGCCCATTCTCAGGCTTAGAAGTCGTGTGATCTCTCCTCAGAGCCTTCCCTGGTGGCCCCGAAGGCGTCAGGTCTGTCTTCCTGGTCCCTCCTCTCTTCCCTTTCCAAACTCCCAAGGCTCTGTATCTGTGTCTGCGCTTGTCTTACACAGTTCTTATCACACATCAGAGCATTCAGTTATTTATGGGCTTGGCTTGTTAGGTTGTAAACTCCTGTCCCATTCTTCTTATTAACCTCCACACCCTACCCTAAAGACCTAGTAAAGTGCCTGGCATGGAAAAAGGGCTTCCAAAATTCCATTCCCTTCCCCCTTTTTGTATGTTGGACACTCCGTTGTCTGTTGAATGAATGAGTTATTTATCTTAATGAAAGCAGGGGTAGGGGAAGAGGACAAACATTTACTGAACTTAGTATGTGGAGCTTTATATGAATTATTTAATTTTTACAACAACCTGGGAAGTATGTAGTGATATCCCTATCTTACAGATGGTAAACCTGAGGTTCAGAAATGTTCAATAATATGTCCAAGGTGACAATCACTGGGTCACGGAGGTAGAAAATCGTAGAGCCTAGGTCTTTGGGAACTTGGGGCAAATGTTCTCTCCTGTACACTTAACCTCTTGGAAACTTAATTTAGCTATAAAGCAGGGAGGATAACACTTACCTCATAGTGTTGTTTGGATGAAAGGAGATAAGACATGCCGAATATCCAGTGCTTGGTGTAGAGTAGGCATTCACTCCATGTTGCCTGTCATGCATGACTTCTTGTTTGGGAGGGTTTGACAGGCGCTCTGTACATTTGGGATGCCTTTATGGCTAGCGGTGTAGTTGATGGAACTGTCCTGTTAACATCTTTGTGTGTGTGCATTGTTCGCCAGCATATACATAACTGCTCTGGAACATGCTTCCCAGTTACTCCTCCCCTCCCCCTGGAGCACTTGGGAGTCATTTCCCCTGGATTTTCCTCTGGTGTGCACCCTCCAACCTTCTTTGTAAACATAGTGCCGACAGCCAGGGCTCCAGTCACCCAGGTGGCTTCCCCTAGAGCAGCTGAGCCTGGGGATTCCACTCTTCCACATTAATTGCTTTTGTTTGGTCTCTGAAAATTAATTCCAACAAGAGCTCATTAGTTCTCTTTCTTTTTCCTTATCCTCATACTCATGTGTTCTCTTCACCTCTCTGCCCTGTTTCCAGTTTTTGGTCTCTCTCTGTCTCATCACATACAAGTACCCCATTCAGGATGATTATACAGTGGTGATGTTTCACTGGGTGAATTATTATATAAACTTGAAAGGAGATTGCCTCATCATTCTCTGGCTGGCGATGCTGCCTGGGAAGGGAAGAGCTGGCTAGTCCAGGCGTCCACTGGTCTGGTCTGGTCTTCTGTCCCTTCATTCCAAGCTCAGTTTCATCTCCCACTCCCCTGCCTGGCCACTGATATATATAGCATATAGCATATAGCATCTGATAACTCAATATATAGCATTGAGTTGTCAGAATCACAGGTGGCAGAGAAGGTTGGATTTTTTTTTCTTAACTCTTCTCATACCCTTCCCTCCAAAGATCCAAACGGAAAAGGCTGGGAGTACAGAGAGACGGGAGTTACTTAAAGTTCTTTCCTCCCTGCCTCAGGTTCTTTCCTCATGATGCTAGGTATTTGGTAGGGCCGCAGGGCTCAGGAGAGGGGAAATGGAAGCCCTGTTAGCAAACCACCCTGCAGGAGCCATGGAGGAGGCCTCTCTAGACCCTGCTGTCTTTATCACTCTGGGCCAGCAGTAGCAGGAAGCTTGTCACAGGCGGTTGCTAGCTTTTGTGATTCTGTTCCAGTCTGATTCTGTTCCTGGATGCCTGGAGTTTGACAGATCTTCAAGTGCAAAAAAAGCATTTCCTGCATCCACATGGATGTCCTTTATGCTTACAAACTCATGATGGGAGGGTGAAGTAAGGAGGAGGAGGGCAGACCAGTTACAAACTGGTCCAGTGCATGATTCTGATTACTACTTCCCGCCACACGCACACACGCACACACACACATGCACACACGCACACACACACACGCCCGCGCGCGCACACACACACACGCACACACACTTCCCATGAAGCCTGGCCTGATGGCCTCAGCCAGAAGTGATCTCGTCTTCCACTGAATTCCTCTGGCACAGTGACTTGTAACACTTACAGGAAATTTATGCTTTTGGTTGTAGGGTGGAAGTAGAAGATCCTATTGGACAAATTGGGGCTGGATTATATAAGGCCTTGCATCTCAAGCTAAGAAGTTTAACTTCTATCCTGTGGTCAGTAGAGATACATTGAAGGTTTATGAGCCAGGGCATGACTGAATTATCATTTGAAGAGGGGAAGGGGGGTGAGTGGGGGATGGAAGCGGGGGAGACCAGATTCAGAAGCACTCTTTCATCTCCAGGGCAATGCGACTGGGGATTACATAGTTCAGGTGGGTTCCTGGGTCATGTTTAAGTCTGTAGTTTAAAGACAACATCATGGACAGGAAAGACTGGTTGGCGATGGAGGTTTCTGATGACAAACCGAGAGCTACTTCGGGGGCTTAGGGGGTGAGGTTGGAAATCCAAGTCTTAGGATAAATTTGAATTGGTAAGTGGAGGCAGGAGGGTTAGGGTTAAGGTTAGGGTTAGGGCATATGGGACCAGCTGGGGGATTAGGTACAGGACCCCTTGGAAAGCTCCTCTGACACTAGAGAGGTTTGCATCCCCACGTGTAGGAGATTTTGCCCTGTGCTCTGGGTGCTAGTCATTTGTTAGAACAGTAGGACTCAGGAAAGGTGAGCTCACAGGGGAGGGATCAGGTGTCCCCCTGGAACACCTTAGAAGCACCTCTTAAAGTGACCCAGCAGAATTGTTTGCTGGCCATCAAAGTAATTGAGGTGAGGTGACAGGGGACTGTGGCAGAGCAGTGGCTTGGGGGTGTGGGAGATTGAAAAGAAGGTGCAGATATGCCCACGTCACATATGTACCATCATTCCCCTTGCATGGCTAGGAACAGCTGGCCCTTCCGTCCCCCCTTCCTGCCCGCACAGAAGAGGGGAAGTGGGGGAGTGACATGATTCCTTGTCTGTCAGCTTTCTTCCAAGGTCACTTTTGTCTTTGCTCATCAAAACTGGCACCATCTTTCTGGCACTGCCATCCCTCGAACTGGGGCTGCCCAGTGTTTCCTGAGTGTCTTCTTGCCTTAATCCGGTTTCTCTGGCAGAGAGCAGAGAAGGGTGTAGCTGCCCACTGCAGCCTCAAAGATGCATTTGAGAGATGGAATCCTCCTTCAGACTCTAATCCTGAGAAACAGCCTCCCTCTCCCCACTTCCTCCCCCAAGAGGGGCCTTCTCTAGAGCCTTTCTTTGGTGGGGAAGGAAGGGAGGAGCTTGGTCCAAGGGGCCCAGCCTGGGTGTCTATACTTTGAGTAGAGCTGTCTGCAGTGCTGGGCTGAGGCCAAGCTCAACACGCCCCCAGCCCCACCAGCTGCCCCAGCCTTCCATAGCCTTCCTGCTTTCCCCGCCTGGCTGGGAAGGGGGTGGGGGTTGTGGGGGTTGTCTGTTGGTTAACCCTTTGGGGGCCAAGGGGAATGAAAGAGTCCAGGAGGAAAGTGTCTCTCTGTCTGTTTCCTAGTCAGGTGGTCTCATCAGACCAAGTCTAGAATGGCAGGCCCAGAGCCTTCCTCCAATGGTGACTTTACGGGGAGTACAAATATATTTCAGGGATAATTAGAAAAGTTGTTTGGATGGTCGGGAGCTTTTATTGACTCTTTCTTTTAGCTCAAAGATTTAAGATTTCATTGAACAGGATGCAAAGGGGACTTTGCTTACAATTCACCTTATTGCCTCCCCCACTTGGCTTCTCCCTCTGAGATGGGGGGAGCTATGCTGTTTGTCTTATTCCCCTGCCCAGATGCATGACTGCCTCCTGAGAGCTTTCATCCCAGGCCTGCTCCCAGGGAAGGCTCTAGGGACAGGGGATTCTCGTCTTCCCCCACCTCTGCCACGATCAGCATATTACTCTTGCCCATTTACGTTCGAATCCCGGGGAGAAATGGCTCAAGGCTGGACCTCTCAGAGCTCAAAACCTCAGAAGGACTTTGTAATTTGAATAGACTGAGTAAGAATTTGTTGTCGATCAGGAGCAAGATGAGTGGACACTTCTTAAATTTTTAAGGGAATTTATTGCCAGTGAAACCCTGAACTTGCCATAGAGCAGCCTGCGTTTAACCCCTGAGGCACCTGAACTCTTGGTTGAGGCAGCCCTTCAAGGGAGCTCTTCCCAGAGCAGCTGAGGAGTGGCACCAGGGGGGCCCCACCCAGAGAGTAGGACGTGTCCTACGCATTTAGTGTTTATCCTGCCCCCTGAGGGCCAGGCCCTGGGCTGCCTGAGGGGAGAGAAACAGGCTCTGAGAGACAGAGATGGGGTTCCTGCCCTGCCTTTGGCATTTCCCTAAGATGTGTAACTTCGGATTACTCACTATCCCCTCTGAGCCCCAGCTGTTTAATCAGCTGAGGAATAGGGATAACAACGTAAGGCTTCCCTCCTTTGGGTTCTGTGAAGCTGCAGTGGGAAACAGTCTGTGTGTATAAAGAGCAACGTGCAAACGTCAGAGATTATTATTTATAGCATTATTCTTAGGAGAAGCAGAGAACTCTTGGAGTCCTGGGTTTGAGCCCCAGTTCCCTGTGGAAGTTCCTGCAGCCCACAGCTTTCTCCCTGGAGGAGTAAAGGAGAAGCAACCCTTGGGGTATGAATTGCCTGCTCCTCCAAGCCACCGTGCTTTAGCTCAAGCCTGATGGTTAGAGAAACCCCGGTCAACCCACAAATACCAGTCCCAGGGCCAGATCATGCTACCCTGCCCCATCCCTTACTTGCCATCCTTCCTGACTCTCCTGTGTCTGCATTTTCCCTCTGATGGGGCTGGGGGACCTCTGCTCTCCTGCGTAAGGTGCTGAGGCCTGGGGGCCTCAGTGTTCTCTGACTTGGTTTGTCATTTGCCTTATCCTTCTTTGGGATGGAGTTGCAGAGCCTGACAGAAACCCACTTCCTCCTTCCTAGGTGTGGCAAGAACTTTGTTTATGGTAATGATACGGCGCATTTATGGGGCGTGGCTTCCTCTGGAAGTCCAGAGCTCTTGTCCTCCAGTGCACGCTCCCATCGCTCTGCAGGCACGGGCAGACCAAAAGGATCACGGTAACTTTATGACGAAGGCTTGGAGCTGTTCAGTGACTTGCCCTAGGTCGTAGCCAGCAAGTGGCCGAGCCAGGATTTGGGTTTCAGAGTCGGCACTGCCTCTGGGGTTAGTTGCAAGGTCTCTCGACTCTCAGTTGGGGGATTTGTGGTCCACTTGCTCAGGGCCTAAAGGGTGAGGATGGATGCCTGCTCTCCTGGCTTTGGTGCAGGTTGACTCCAAGGTAACCTTGGGTCTTGTGGTCCCTGAAGGTCAGTGAGGAGGTAGGAGGCAGTCATCTTGTGACCGCCCAGCGTGGGCATGAATATGGAACAGGCACCTTGGATGAACACTAAATTAATCCCGTGTCCCCTTCAGCAGTGTGTCCCAAAAGGGCGGGCTCTGGCAGACTCCCTTGATTGGCCACTTGGCCTGAGGTGGAGCCGGCCCCTGGCACTCCTCCCCTCAGGAGGCAGGTGGGTCAGTCCGCTCTCTCTCTCTCCAGGAGCAGGCTGCCGGGAGGTAGGAGAGGACCATGGGGCCACGAGGTGTGTCCGACAGCTGGCTCCTGCACGCCCGTCCTGGGCCAGGGAAGCAGGGAGCTCCCTCTGAGCAAACTGGGCTGGGAATGGCCTCTGGGACCCTGGAGGCCAGGGCTGCGGGAGTGGGGTGGGCTGTTGGCTGACCCGTGGCTCTGGTTATGTGGTCCTGGGGGCCTCTGGAACCTTCCCCACCCCATCTCTCACGACTCTCTCTTGACCGGAGCTTTCTTTCTCCCTTGCTCTCTTATTCTCTTCTCTCCCTTTTACTCAGTTATTTCCTTGGCAGATCCGAGCTCTGGAATGTGCCAGTTCTGAGCTCACCCCTCTACTTCCTCCCTTCTAAAGGCTTCTGCAGACACCCCGTCGTACCTGTCCAGTTCCTTTCCCTTCTGAATTCCGCGTCCCCTCTCCCTCAGTCTTGTCTCCTCTCCCAGGAGCTCTGCGAGCTGCAGCACCAGGAAGTGGTAGGGGAGGACCAGCCTGGGCGGTGCCAGCTGTTTGCCCAGGGTGGGGTTGGCCACAGCCTGGGTCCCTGGGCTGGGCCAGAGTGTGGGCTTGGGCGCTAGGCTCTGCTGTGGCCTGTCCTCCCCACTCCTTCTGCCTTCTCCCTCCTCTGCTTCCCCATAATGGAAGCAGAAAGGCAGCTCAGCATTTGATCCGGCGCTGCAGATGCTCCTTCGCGGGATGCCGGTTCTTTTTCAACCGCCAGGGTAGTGAGAGGCTAAATTCAGTATGGGACTGGGAAAGCAGGGAAAGCTCTTCGTTTTCAGCTCTTAGACAGGATGGTCTGAGGAAAAGCCGGAGTGTGGCATTCCACTTCCTAAGATTTAATATGGCTCCACTGCTGTCTCGTGGTGGGACCTTGGGAGGGTTGCTTTCTCTTCCGTGGCACTAGCTCGACCTCTGTCAAAGGCCAGAGGGGATCCAGCTGTAGAAAGTGAGGTGTAAGTTGTTGCAGTGCTAGTACTGGAAACGGAAAGGCAGTCTGAGGGGTCCTCTCCCATCATGTTCTCAAGGGTGGGAGAACAGAGGCCAGAGCCAGTGGCCTGGCCAGTTTGGAGGAGTTTATTGCACTGTGCTTATATCACTGCAGTGATAATCATGGAGAGTCTGATTTTTACTTAAAAAAAACTTTTTTATCATAGAAAACTGCAGACATAGACAAAAATAGAGAGAATAGTGTAGTGGACCTCATGCACTCAAGCTTCAGTAGTTTTGAAGTCATCTCATGGCCCATCTTGTCTTAGGTACTCTCCCAATCCTTTCTACCCTCTGATTATTTTGAAGCAAATTCTAGACAGCTTATCATTTCATCTCTAAAGATAGGGATTCTTTAAAAAAAATCATTATCACACCTAAAGAAAATGAACAATTCCTTAATATAATGAAATATCCAGTTAGTATTCATATTTCTCTGATTATTGTAAACATTTATTTTCTAGTTTTCTTTTTAATTTGGCTCCGAATAAGTCCATGTATTGTGATTGATTGCTACAGCTCTTATGTCACTCTTAATCTATAGGTATTCTTTTTCTTTCTCTTGCAATGTTTTGCTGAAGAAACTGGGTCATTCATTGGTCTTGTAGAGTTTCTCACATTCTCGATTTGGCTGACTGCATCCTCATCATGTCATGTAACATGTTCCAAACTTGGAACATGTTAGGGCTTGGTCAAACTCAGGTTCCTTTAATTTATTTATTGGAGGGGCAAGGATCCCTTGGTTGTGGTGTGTACATCTGTCAGGAGACACACAATGTCTGGTTCTCTCCCCTTTTGTGATATTAGCAGCCTTGATGATCATTGCCTAGATCCATTCATTCATTACAGGCTAACTGCCTATTAATGACTCTCTCTAATTAGACGTTGCTTCTTTCATCCCACAGTAAGTGATCTCTTACTTTGGAAAGAAGCCTCCTTCTTTGGGAGGTGTTGCTGTGGAGGCTGAGACCACATGGCAACAGGGTGGCCCACTCCCACCCATTCTGGTGTCTCTGTGGATTGGTAAGGCAGGTGTCTTATAAATGCCAGGTTGGGAGTCTTGGAAAGAGTCCTTTGCATCTCTGCAGTGTTCAGTCAGATCTCAGGTTTTTGTGTTGATGGAGGGAGTGAAAGCCCGGGATACTCCGAATAATTTTTCCAATTAGCTTTGATATACAGTTCAGCCATATTGAATCAGATGAATTCTCAGACACAAACCTTCCCTATCTCCTATACCCACCCCCTAGCTCACACTACTATCACCGACCTGATAACTCTTTATATTTGTATAATAGCTGATAGTTTGCAAAGCACACACACACACACACACACACACACACACACACGCATACACACGAGATGGAGGCGTTGAGGTCAGCTTGCTTGAGTGTGGATTTTGATGCAACTTTCTAACTGCTTGGCCGTGGACAAGTTAGCTAACTTCTCTCTGCATCAGTGTCTCCACCTACCTTACAGGGTAGTTATGGATATTAAATGAGATAATGTAAACAAAAGCTTAGCACAGTGCCCAACACATAGTAGGTGCTCAGTAAGTGTTAGCCATTGTTATTTTGAATGATCTGCTCAGAGCAATCCAGTGTCTTGCTGTGAGATCTGCAGACACTGTAGAGAACAGAGCAGCAGCAGATAACTGAAAGCTGGCCGTGTATCACAGACATAGGATTGTATGCTAGCTGTTTCAGGAGCCACCGATAAGGAGGTCCAAGCAGCATTTGACAGCAGTTTCGTTTCTTTTCAGCTTAGCCAGAGTCATCAGAAAGTGGCCCAGGGCTTCAGCCAAAATTTTAAGGATGATGAGGTTGTATCCAGAGAAATCAGTGACCTTGCTCTCAGAAACACGTGCCTCAAATGGGGAAAGCAATCCAGCCACCCTGGCTCCCTGATACCTGCTCTGTCCCTTCCTTAGGAATGGGAGCAAGCGGGGAGGGAGTGGGAGGCCGTGGGGTTTGGCTTAGACTTGCTCTTGTATTTTTCCCTTTTGGAGGCCTGGCTGTTTCTTGCCCTTGAGGAGGCCCCCTGAGGCCTTGGGCCTAGAGAGCCAGGTAGACGCTCCTCCTCCCCAGGAGCTTGCAGTCCCCTGGGGCCTGGCACAGCTGCTTGCCCATCTGCCCATGCAGATCAGAGATGGAAATCTGCAGTTAGACAATTAGACACAACAACCTGCCTGGGCAGAGGAGGAAGCCTACTTACGAGGTGCCAATCAAGTGCGGGACTTCCAGTGCTCTCCTTGGCCTAAGTGGGCCAGAGACTCCAGGCCGAGAAGGGCTCTGGCAATGGGGCTCATGGAAAGAGAGGAGACTGGCAGGCACCAAGCTCCTTTGCTCTGTATGAGCTCTTTATCACTGGCTGGTTCCTATAACTCTTCAAGTGCTGGGCAGTGTAGACAATAGGACACCATTTGTGGGCCTTGAGAGAGACAGAGAAAGGAATGGAGCTGAGATGAATAGGAAGTGAGGCCTCAATGGCAAGGACAGGTAGGAAGGCTGGGCAAACAGTGAGCATCGCACTGCTTTCTTAGGCATCAAAAAAAGGAAGACTGGAACTTAATGAACAAAATTAATTATTACATTTCTGTTTCACTGGCTCCTGCCTATTATATCCTTGAGCTAGTTCTTTTGCTGGGAGCTCAGTCTTGTGACTCAAGCATGTGAGCAGAGAGTGGCAGAGTTTCCATCCCAGGCAGAAGAGAAAGGGGGTTGGGAGAGACTAGGGCGAGGCAGAAACCCAAGTAGCTGCTTTGTCCATAATTTCAGACTACAGAGGCTGCTGTTTGGAGCTGGCTTCTGCCTGGACCAGTTCTAAGCAGAGGGCCCCAGGGTCTGGGCAGTAAGCAGAGTTCAAGGGCACAGAGCCATGAACATTTGGATCATACAGCTGGAATGAGGATGCTGGGGGCCAGTGGACACTGAGTGAGGTCGGATTAAACTTTCCCCCAGAGTCCTAATGCCTAACTCTGTGCTGGCACACAGAAGGCACTCATGAAATATGAATTGAGTGAATGAGTGGATGAATAAATGAATGAATGGACCAGTTAAAGAGAAGGAAAAGGGGTTTGACTACATTTCTCCTTAGACCCTTTAAAAATTCTCCAGCTTGATCCTTAGGGTTTGGACTTAGGTCTCAAAACGGTTGTTGTTGGAAATGTGTTGTAAATCGGGGCAAAGCTTGATTATCTGTCCCACAGAGCACTGCTTTGTGAATTAACCAGGATTTGGGCTTTCTTCTTTCCCTTTTATCTCCAGGTCTCCGCATGTGCTGACTTGGGTGGGTCCGTGGGGACATAGAGTGGGGCAGCCATGCTTAGAACCTTAGATTGAGAGCTGGGAAAAATAGGTAGCTTTCAGCTCCCTGAGTCCTCCATCCCTCCTTGGGTTCTGAGTCTGGGACTCAATTGCCTGTTTCTTTCCCAGTGCTTTGCACATAGTGGGTACTGATAGGACATTTGCTGAATAAAGAAATACTAAGTTGGTAGAGGCAGGAGGGAGAAGCCTTCTCCATCCTAACTTCTTAGGCCCTGTTCCTTCTTCCCGGCCTTATAGTGGGGCAGACTGCCTTTAAGGGACAGAGGGGGTAAGTATCCAATCACGCCCTCTGGTCTCCATGAACTCAGGGGTCCAGTTTGAGCCTGGACTCTGTTTCAGCTGGCAGAAGGGGCATGGAACTGGAGCCTGCCCTCGGCCCTAGAGAAAGTCAGCTACAGCAGGACTGGACACGTCGAGTGCTCAGCAGCCTGTCCTACAAAGCAGCTTAGGAGAAAATTAAATGGATTCAAGCCAGGGGAAGCTCAGCTCACAGCACTGGACTCATGAGGTAGGGCACTGGGCAGGGTGAGGAACGGGGGGCACTGCCCTTTTCTGTGCTCTGTCCAGTCTGTAAGTTAATGACAGCTCAGCTGTACCTGGCACTGGCAGCCTGGAAATGGCTGTTATTGCCTCTCCCCATGCCCATTCTTGAATCCCTTGCTTGCCCTGGCCACTGAGATCTTCGTAGGATGAAGTGACCTCTGGGGAAAGCCAGGAAGCAGAGTCCTGCTCTATGACGTCCTCCTGGGTTTGCCTGCAGGCTACCCTAAGAAATCACCAAGAAGGAACTTTTTCAGGGCTCAGTGTCCTGAGCAGCCTTAGTCATCTTCTAGCAGATTTTGTCCTCGAGCTTAGAAGGCAAACTTATCCAGATCTTCTACTAGAGGAACTAAGGCCCAGCGAGGCCAGCATGTGCCCAAAGGCTCCCTGGGAGGCATCTGGGCACTTGGCCTCGCAACCCTGGGACCCGAGCTCTCAATATTTCTGAGCATCAGGATTCCATGGGGTGCCAAACCAGAGGCTTTTTTTAACATGTGAGCCCTTCTTTAGGGTGACCAGTTGTCCCGATATGTCTATGTTTTAGCGCCAAAAGTCCTGCATTCTGGGAACCCTTCTTTGTTGGGCAAACTGGAACAGTTGGCCACCAATCCCTGGGGATTCTCTGTGCCAGCCCTCTAACCCCGGTTTGCATTTCTCTGCATTGCTTCAATCACGGGGAACATTTCTTCCCGCCATTCAGCTTCTGTGGGCTGATCCTAGAGATCTGAAGGCACAGATAACTGGGCAGAGATGTCACCTACCCAAGGTGCATGAGGCACTTCATCCCCATTTCTCAGGAGCTTTAAGACAATCAGAATAGTCGCTCCTCTCTCTGCAACTGGAGCAACTGAAGCACGGCCTGGAGGTGGCTCCTGCCTGTCTGTCGCCAAGAGCTCTGACCAGGTCTCACGTTTCTGCATCTCTTCTCCTCTAAATAACTTCAAGCATCCTCTGGTCCCTGGTCTTCTGTACCCTAACATGGTCCCTAGGCCAAAGGGTGAAGACATGTACAGGTGACACAATACCCTCTTAATAACTGGAGATGCTGAAGTCTATGGAAGGTTTAATAAGCTTTTGGCCCAAGATCACACAGAAGCACTAAGGTCAGAATCAACGTATAATTCAGCACCTTTAGGCACAAATCTTCAGCTTTTGTGATTTCTGGAGTAGTCTCTCCTGCTTCAAATCAGTTCTTCTGAATCGTATCCCTCCCAGTTAAGATTTCGTCAGAGAAACTCGGCCTCAGAGAAGATTATTTCTACATTCTCTTTCTTTGGCCCCTGTCCCTGTCTTGTTGGTGGTGAGACTTTTCCTGTCTAAGTGTCAGCCTCCTTTCTGACGGGGGCCAAAAATAGCCAGTGCTGGAATTGCCTAGCCCCGTCCTTCCCATCCCCTCCCATAAAGGGGTTATTCACTGAGGCCCCTCTCTTTATCCTATTTATAAACCTTTCCAGCATGTCTTTGTCCTAGTGACAGACACTACTCTACCCTCCTTAACTCTGCCCTCTCCTTCAGCCTTGGTTGAGATGCTAGAAATTTCTTTCTATCCTCTGTCCTTCACAATTCATAGCCCTGACTCTTACCAGGCCTGTTTGACAATCAAATCAGAGAGAAGAGCGGCTTTTTGGGGACAGGCCCCCGGGTCACGGCAGGACTCTGGGATGTAGACACTGGAGAGGACTCATGAAGTCCTTGTGCAGCTGAAACACCCCCCCTCCCCGCACCCACCCCTGCCCCGGGCTGGATTTTCATTACACTTCATTACAGCCAGGGGTGACTCATGAAGAACCTTGGGGCCCAGGGCAGAAGTGTGACTTCAGTCTTCACTCAGCACTCATCAGAACACTCATTCAGTGTGCTTGTAATGGGAATTGAGTGATTATCATGGATGGCAGGAGCATATGACCTGCACTTGGCTAACGTGGTCAAGAGCACAGCTCTGGAGTTAGTCTGCCCAGGTTCCGTCCAAGTCCTGCCACTCTGGATATTTAACCTCATTTTGTCTCATCTGTAAAATGGAGGTGATAATAGCCATCTCAAAAGATTGCTGTGAGGATGAAGTGAGTTGCATTTAGGACTATGCCTGACACAAAGTATGCACTCAAATAGCTATTATTATTAGCTAGCTCATACCCTCTGCCATTTGCCTCTCTAGTAAGTTGTTCATTCATTTGACAAATATGTACTGAGTGCCTATTATGTACCAGGAATACAAGGATAAACTTGTTCAAAGTTTCCGGTTACAGGAGCATTTTCTAAGGCCCTCTATTTTTGCTTTAGCCTCTTTCTTCCTCAGGATCTATTGGCAGCAACTGAGGTTGAGAAATGGGTCATCGCTCAGGTCCCATCTAGCTCTGATGACCCTAGTCTGCATGGTGTGGGGCAGGGTTTTGTGTATAGGTCACTCTCCTTGGGAGTCCAAGGACCTGAATTCTGTTAAAGACCTGGCTGGTAACCAGTTCATATCATCCAAGTGACCTTGAACAGGTCACTTCATCTTCCTGGGCCTCAGTGTCCCCATCTTTCAAATGGAATAATAACGTCTTCCAGCCTTACCTTGTATGGGTGCTGTGCCGATAAAATGAGATAGTGGATGCAAAAGCACCTTGCAAAAGTAAAGTTCTTTGTACATGACAGGTGCGAGGATGACAAAGAGGGAGCAGTTTCCAGAGAACTCCCAATCTAAGTGCGGAGGTGGGCCTCCCCCAGGAAAGGGCCTGAAGGTAATTAACATGAGTGCCAGAAGCTCCTTGAGGGCACTGGATGTCCAGTGCCTAGCAGAGTGCTTGGCCCATAGTAGACACACAATAAATGCCTGGCACACAGTTGTAGGCCTTTAGTAAATGTTTGTCAAATGAATGACTATAACGAATTGCTCTGTCCAGCGTAGTTGCAGGGAGGATATTAAGTTCTGCGGAAATGCAAAGCGAAGTCAAGGTCAGCATTGGGCGTGGTCTATCAGGACAATGCTAGGACTAAAGTCACACAATTTAGAGGCTTGAGTTAATACATCATTATTAACTGCTTAAGAAAAAAAAGAAGTCTGGGCACACACAGGTGCTCATTTATTCGCATATTTAAACTGGGCAGCATGAGACTAAGGGCAAGGGATGGCCCGACCCACCTGAGGTCCTGTCTGTGTGACCTGAGCAGGTTTGTCAACCTATTGGGACCATCCTGGAAGAGATGATTTAGATTTAGGATGGGAAGAAGGAGAAGAACTTGCACCAGTAAAATGACACTCCAGGAGGCAGGAAGGGCATCTGCAAAGTCCCCAGGGCCAGTTGGCTTGGTTTGAGTTGGGGGGGGCGGGTGTTGGTCACAGAAGAAAGGAGTAAAAGGAGTGTTGTAAAAGGGTGCTGGGGAAGAGCCCTTGAAGCCCAGGCAGAGGAGTTTGCATAGGCAGTAGCCACAGCTAGGTTTTGAGAGAGAAAAATGCTTGGTAGGGGAATGTGGAAGAGCACGTTTGAGAAGTTGATTGTGGCTGGTGGGGGAGCAGACCACAGGAGGCCCGTTATCTGCTGTTTGCCCATTAAGGACAGAATCCCAGTGGTTGATAGCTCTGGATAACAGGGACAGTGGTTGGGGCTGCAGGGGCCTGGGACCACCTGCCAAGCAGCTGCTAATGACACTTTGAAGATGGCAAAAGCTGGATGGCAGCCCTCTGCCATGCAATTTCACTGGCTTCTCCCAGGCAGAGTGGGGAGCTGGCCTGGCTTTTTAGTTTTGGGAACTTCTGTTGCAATGGGAAAGGAAGGGAATAGAGAATTTTGGAGGCTGCCTGGGCAGCTAGGACTAAAGTCATACAGTTTAGAGCCATGAGTTAATACATCATTATTTCCTCCTTTGAAAAAAGGAAGTCTGGGCACACACAGGTGCTCATTTGTTCACATATTTAAACTGGGTGGCATGAGACTAAGGGCAAGTGATGGTCAGACCAACCTGAGGTCCTGTCTAAGCTCTGCTGCCTGCTGTGTGGCCTCAAGCAGGTTTCTCAGCCTCCCTGGGCACCCCTTTTCTCATCTACAAAGGCCTTTGTCAGAGAGTTAATTTGAGGATTATAAAAAATCGTGTGTCTAAAGTACTGAGAGCTTTACTACATAGTAGTATGTAGTAACGTTCTCGGGAAGTGGTCATGGTTTACGTTTTTAGTGTCTTCTTCCCAATATCCTTTCGTCTCCTGCTAAGGGAGAGGAGGCAGAGCAGGTACTGCAGAGCCCCAGGGGCAGCTCCTGGCACCTGCTTTTCCTGACTCTGCTGTAGGCTTGGCTCTGTGCCTGCACTGTCCTATGTACTGGGGACACCAGACGTGAGACTGCCTTTCTCTCCTCTGTATCCTGGTACCTCACAGTGCCTGGCACAGGGCAGACATTTACTAAATGTTTGTTGGATGGAAGGTGAATTTGACATGGTCCTTTAAAGTTCAAAGTCTAGCAGCGGAGACAGACTTATAAACAAAGAATTGAGAAAAATAAGACTGGATGCACAGAGGGCTTTGCAAACACAGAGGAATGAAGACTGCCTGAATGGAAGTCAGGAGTGGCTGTAGGGGGCAGGTTTGGGCCCCACCTTAAAGTGTGGGTGTGTGGGTGGAAGGGGTGCAGCTCAGGCAGAAGGAACAGCACGCCTGGAGGTTGAGATTCACGAGGCAGCATGGGAACTGGAAATACATCAGCATGGTCAGGGCTGAAGCACAGAGAACGTTTCAGGAGTCTCGGGGTAGGAGCCCAGAAGGTGAGGTGGCTTGTGAAGAGCTTTGGCAGCTCTACCCAGGAGAGTGGGTTTAATCCTTTGAGGGTTTGAGCAGTCATGGATCACAGTTTGCTTCCTCTTTTCTCCTTGCCCCTGTCCTTATGGCCCTGCACAGATGAGTTACCTGAGGATCAGAGAGGCTTGTGGCCTGCCTGAGAGCACACAGCACATTAGCTGTAGGGTCAGGATGAGAGCTCAGTGCCTTGGCTTCCACTAACTGTTGCTTTATATAGTGGACCGTCCTTGTGGATGCTCCCCAGGACCACCAGGGCAGCCGTGGCCTCCAGCTAACACTATCCCACATTCTGCCTTGCAGCAGCTGCCTCATCCATTCAGAGAGCCCTGTGCAATTGAGCCCGGACCTCCCTCCCCCGCCCAGTTCTCTGGCACAAAGGAGAAGGCCACAGGATCCGCTGGAATACCTTCCTGCCTCATTTCCAGGTGCCTGGCTGCCTGGCATGTGCCAGATTTGGCTTGAGGACTTGTTTTTCAAAAGAGATTGGGCAGGATTTGCAGAGTGTGATGGCATTATTCAGGATTTTTTGGAGAAAGCCAAGAACCCCTTCTGCCCTCACCTGCCCCCACCTGTTCTAGAGATCTAGTCCCCAGAGTTTGCCTTCAGGGCCAGTGTGCCTTGCAGCTAGGAGGTCCCCACAAACACATATGGAGTGAGCAATGGACCACATGGGAAGGGGTTGGGGACCTGGTACTTTCCAGAAAGCGAGGAGGAGAAGTGGGGGCCTCACAGGGGCTCAGGCTGAGCAAAAAGTCTCCTTATCTCCTCACCCCAGGGAAATTCCAGAGAGAAGCCAGCTTGTTAAGTTATGGTTTCCAGTTGTTTTCCTGAGTCATGCAGAAGCCAAGCCTGTTCAGGAGCCCCCTTCCCACAGAAGCCGCCCCTCCCTCCTGCCTCAGGGAGGTGGGGTGGGTGTTTGTGGGGAATCCAGATGCAGGAATGTGGCTTCTTCCTCAGGTTCCTGTGGCACCAGCGCCTCACCTGGGGAGCACCCCCAAAAGCTCACCCCACTTCTGGGGCTGGGCATCCAGTGGAGGGGCCTCCCCAGCCTGTGTTGCAGGCCCCCATTCCCCTGAATCCATCCCCGTCAACCAGGACAGGAATGAGCCTCCATTTAACAGGTGGGAACGACAAGGCAGGGGAGGCAGTGCAGCCAGGGAGCCTCCGAGAGGAAGCGGCAATGGGCTCTGCTCACTTTCTGGAGGCGGGAAAGGAGAGAAGGAAGGACAATGGCGTCCTGGGAAACTGCCGGGCCTCCCTGGCAGCTGAAGGCCACCCCCTTATAAGTGCTCCTTAATTATGTCCTGGACAGGCTCTGGGGGGTGCAGCCTGTGTCTGTGCATCCCCGTGAGACTTAGATCAGCCGAGGGCCATGTGCCATGGTCCGGTCCCGCTGGCTTGAGGAGACATCATCTCCTGGTACCTGCTCACCCATCCTTCCCCCCTCACTCCCGCCTGCCTTCCTGCTTGCTCCCCTATCTTTCCTTTCTCCCTCCTCAGCCCTCACTCCCCCTTCCATTTCTCTCTTCTCCCCCCTCCCTCTTTATCCATTCCACTTTCCCTGCCTTCCCGCCCTTTCTTCCCCAGACGTTTACTGAGAAATCACTACATGCCAGATACCAGGAATACGAAGATGAATAAGGCATGGTCACTGCCCCCGAGGAACTGGGGGAGACAGATACATAAACAGATCATCGCAATATGGGATGATGTCGTGGCTCAGAAACACCTGTGCAGGAGAGGGAGCAGTCACTTCTGTTGGGGTGGGAATGGGGGATTGCTGGAGGAAGAGCAGTTCCTACCAGTTCCAAAAGGAGCCTGGCCTTGCTGGGACCTGCCCTCACTTATATTCACAAAGTCTGTGACCAGGAGCAATTCCCTTGACATCTCTGGATCTCGGTTTTCCTATATATATATTTTAGAGTGTTTGAGGCTTACTACAGAATGAAAAGACACAAACAAAATCATGGGTTTGGCCTAGTAGGAGGCAATGTTAACCAATTCTCATTGGAGAGGATGGTGAACAAGGATGCTGGGAATTTCAGAGGAAATGGTCCGTGAAGCTGGTGGGAGAGAAGCGGCTGCCCCTCCTCTTGCTCTGTGGAGGACCTTGGGCCGACCCCGGGAAAGAAGAGGCTTCATTCAAAATTATAGTCATGTTGTTTTCTTTTGTCTCTCCTCTTTCTTCCCACCGGAAGTATCAGCTGAGTTTGATGAAGCCCATGGTTGGTTCCAGAGATAAACTGCTCAGATTGAGTACTTAACACATATGGTTACGAGCCCTGTTAACCAACTTCATTTCCCCCAACTATTGTAGTAGAACTCTCTGGACTCTATGATGGGACCCTGGGGGTACTGTTTCCTGAACTCAAGCCATTAGAAAATTAAATTGCTTGGCCTTGAGGTGAGTGCAGATGAAGCACCCCTCTCACGAACAGGGCAACCGCCTCGGTGGCAGAAACTTTTTAGGTCTGGCTTCCCTTTCACATGTGAGAAGGTGACAGTGTAGTATAGTGGGTAAAAGTCCACACTTGGAGTTCAAATCCTGGCTCCACTACTGATGAGCTGTGGGGCAAGTTAACCTCTCTGTGCTGTTTCCTCACTTGTGAGACGGGAGCAGTAATACCTACTCCATAGATTGTATTGAATTAAATGAGTTAATCTGGAAAGCACTTAGCCTAGTGCTCTCAGACGCTTGTACTCACCCTGCTCAGGCTCGT
>NW_006798649.1:428441-435980 GCF_000442215.2 Lipotes vexillifer | reverse complement strand
TTTCCCTAAAGCTATGTGTACAAACACTCATGAAACCTATGAGACTTGGGAATCTGACTCTTAGCATGTATTGTCTTTGGAGAGACACTTCTTAGCTTTTCCCACAGCAATAGATTTCAGTCTTTCCCTCCACACTACAGAAAGATATTTACCATGTAAGCACACACACACACACACACACACACACGTATGTATAAATACAGACATTACACTTTTATATAGCACTTGTGCCAAACACCTTTCCAAACGCTTTATGTATATTAACTAATGTAATCCTCACAACAGCCTTATGAGGTGGACACTGTCAGGGTCCTCATTTTAAAGATGAAGACCCTGAAGCATAGAAGGACAAGTGACTGAGTCAATACTCTAACACTGTGTGTGTGTGTTACGGGTTTGAAAAGTATCACAAAATAATACTCTTACCAAGTGCACACTGATATTTTCTATTCTGTTCCATTAAATTTTAAAAGTGCTGACCTTGACTTACTCAATTGACTCCACAACCTGCTGATGCGTCAAAAATTACATCATGAAAGTCACTGTCCTACAGAGTCTACTCAGAAAGAGAGGAGGGTAACGAGGGGAAACTTCTGAGGGGAAGGAGGCCAAAGACATGGCAGCTTTGCGTGGCCTTTTCCTAGAAGTGGTGGAGCTCTTGCTGGGAGCGCTGGGGCTCTGAGACTGGGAAGGGACCTTGTGGCTCCCAGATGGGGGCTCTCAAGAGAATGTACTGCGACCCTTGGAGGTGGCTGGAGCAGGGCTCAGGATGTCGCTCTTGTTATCTTATCCCTTCCCAGACTCAGATCAGGGAAAGGCATCCCAACCTGGAGCCCTTGCCCTGGAGCCCAGGATGTGGGCCTGATTGCTGAGGGCTTGAGGTACCCGGGCCTCATCATGAGCTGATTGGTGTTCTATCAACAGTACCCTGTGTTTTACTTTTAGGTTTAACTTTTTTTTTTTTTTTTTTTTGCGGTACGCGGGCCTCTCACTGTTGTGGCCTCTCCCGTCGCGGAGCACAGGCTCCGGACGCGCAGGCTCAGCGGCCATGGCTCACGGGCCCAGCCGCTCTGCGGCACGTGGGATCTTCCCGGACCGGGTCACGAACCCGTGTCCCCTGCATCGGCAGGCGGGCTCTCAATCACTGCGCCACCAGGAAAGCCCTAGGTTTAACTTTTGAAACACTCTTATATTTATCAAGTTACTTTATGCTCACAAGAGCTAAATTAAGTGAGTGTAGGGTCCATTCCATTCCACAGGTGAAGGAAGAGAGTCAGGTTCAGCCTCTCTTTTGGCCTCAGGTTTGTTCAATGGTTCTGCCAGGGCTCAGGGAAGCCCAGAATGCAGGCTTCGGGCTTCCGGTTCCAGTGATTTCAGCTGCAGACTATACAGTCGATGGTGTGATTGAGTGTCAATCATGGAGATGTTTAAGGAAGTGGATACACAGAGACTGTTTCACCCATCTGGGGTTCATCACCTGGCTCCCCTGTGCTTCAGCCCCAGTTGCCCCCCGTGAAATATAGCAGAGCGCCCCCGCCCTTGGGTACCCTAGTGCGGAGGCCGGAGGCACGAGGAATAGGCCATGCTCAGCTTGCGTCTGCCCGTGGTGTCATTCTTATCAGGGTGAGTTTGATATCTGTACTGACTTCCCCAGTGGGGGATGGCTTAAATCCCAGCCAGCCAGATAAAGGTTAACCCAAAGACTGGGAGGCTAGAGAAGGTGGAAGCCAGGGGAAGCTGTGACCTTTTAGAAGGGACCTCCATCACTCTGGAACAGGTCAGCGGAGCCACTGCCCTCTGGAGCAGGAGGGAGACAAGATCAGCTCAGGAGGCCCTGCCAGCCCTGGGGAGCCCTGCCCCACAGGTCCGGTACTGGCATTAGGGACAAGGGACTGCTGGGGAGGTTGGGACCACTAGGTGGGCCCGCCAGGAACTTTTCTCCCGGGTCCCTATTCTGAGCGCCCTACAGCTGTCTTTCAGGGCAGCTGTCTCCCCGGGCCTTACTTGGGTTTCTGGTGGGGACTGTGTTCTCACGCCCACTCCCACATCCTGTGTCAGGAAAGTCAGGCTCTCACCTAGCCAGCGCCTCGCCTCCCCTCATCTGTCCCGGTGGTGCTTTTAGTAGTTTAAAAAGTTAGGAAAATATTTTTCAGAGCTGTGGTTGCTCCTGAAGGAGCCCAGCTTCCTGTTGCTGGGAGTGAGCCTTCAAAGATCATTTTATCTATCCATCAGTAAGAACATATTTATTGATCAGGAGCCACTTTGTGCCTGGTGGGATTCACAGCCTGGCCCCCAACACTCCCCTAGCTCTAGTTAGTTATGAGGGGTAAACGAGGTCATAAATATGGAGCAGTAGACACAATGGTGAAGACAATACATGTTAGTTCCCATCATTATTCTTTCCTCCCAGGGTGACCCCTGACCTAGTCAAGGGGCCGGTCTGCCCCCACCTCTTTTCTGTGGCTCTCTTTCTGGGATGCCCGCCCTGGGTCTCTCAGGAGCTGTTGTCTCCATGCGGATGCCTCCCTGACCATCTCCCGACTCTGCCTTCATACTGCCCTCATCACGGGCTGTCTTTGAGGGGAGGGCAGTTTGGTGGGTTTGGTTTGTCTGTGTCCAGTACTAGATTGGGTGTTCCTTGATCACAAGGACCCCCTCTCATCTTAGTCTCTAGCACTGTGGGTGCACAGGATGTCCATGTAATGAATGGCCATATCGGCATGGGGGAGGGGGCTTTCTGTGGGCTGGGGGTGCTTGGCAGAGGCTTTCTGGAAACGGTGGCATTGGGGCTCAGCCTTAAAACAGTGTCCACCTGCCTCCCCTGGGAGATTTGGATTCAACAGGCAACCTGGGAATCAGTTTTTTAGAGAAATTCCTCAGGTTCTCAAACAATCAGTTTGGTTGAGATCTGTTACCTTAAAGGTTGGCTTGCTCTGGTGACTGGAGAGGAGTGGGGCCTCCTGGTGGGAGGTGGGGCACGGCCAAAAGCAGAGACCCCCTAAGGCTTCTGGGGGAAATATTGGGAAGCTCTGGCTGGATTAGAAATTTCTTACGTGGAGCAGTGGAATAGGATGTTTGAAAGATGAATGGGGATGAACTCTGGTGAGCCTTAGATGCCAAGACAAGGTGTTAGGCCTTTATGTAGCAGGCAGGGGAGGGGGCAGCCACTGGAAATTTCTGAGCAAGAGAGTAACGTGATGAAAACAGGCATTAAACCATACCCTACAGGGAGGAAATTGGCTGTATTTTTAAGGCACAAAAGCAGAGTCCTAAACTTCCTCTTATCACTCATTCCAAGTGCTTCTTGGTGTCTAACCTAAATCTTTCTTGCTGCAAAGTACAGTTTGTCTCCTAGGAGTTGGAAAAAACCTGGACAGAAGGAAAAGTCCTTCTCCCATTTCTGTCAGAAGAGAACCCACATATCTTGGTGGAACAAGTATGTGCGCCAGGGTTCTGGGCCAAGCCGGCAGAGCCCCGGGGCACGGGAGGGCCCTGCGGCCAGCATTAATATAGGCACCCACCTCCAGGGGTGTGGGTTAGAGTCATCAGAGCCCCCATGGGATTAGAAGCCCTGGATTTGTCTCTTTGGTGCTGTTGTGCCTCCCCGCCCCCAGTACCAGCATACGCACTGCCCCTTGGAAAAGCTTGCGGGCATCAAGACAGGCCCCTCTACCCTCCTGCTCCGTTGTGAAGGTAAGAGAGATGAGGCTGATAAAGGTCTCTCAGCCGGGAGAGAAGGGCATAGAAGAAGAACAAGGCATGATTCAGCGATGGGCACAGGAGAAGAGGTTGGGGGGTGTCTCACCCCTGCTTGTCGGGGTGCCCATCGGACACCTGAGAAGAGGCTCTGCCAGGAGGGAGGAAGCTGCGGCGTCTGCCCCCCTCCAGTCTCCAGCTTAAACCAACCCCAGGCTCAGGGGAGCGGGCTCGAGTTTGAGCCTGTCTTGTCCTCCGAGGGTCCTCCTCGGCTGTTGCCCTCGCCCCCTTCCTCCACCTGCCGTCTGCAGCAGTGTCCGGTGGAATCCCAGAGATGCCAATCTCTAAAAAAGAAAGCTTTTCCTGAACAGGAACTCCAACCCCTCCCCCTCCCCCCGGGCTTCCAGGGCAAGTGGAACATTCCATTTAAAGGGTGAAACAGGAACAGGTGAGCGTACAGTGCAGAAAAGAGAGAGGACTCAGAGACAGGTGAGAGGGGTGCAGCTGAGCCACTCACGCTGCCCACCTCCACCTCTGCCACCTTCCTACCCAACTGCTGGAGGGCCCCTTGCTTCCTGAGCCCAGACCCCAAAATAGGATATGGCTCTGGGACACCTAAAGAGGCCAGGTAGGCAGACACCCTCTCAGAAGACCCTGTCCTTCGCACCTCGGGACCTGTACTTTCCCACCCACCTGGGGCTGCTGTGTCCCACAGTTCTGGGGGCACCATTCACACTGTGCTCCATGTGAATGGCACCCCCGAGCTGTGCCAAGGCCGGGAAGTCAGTGCCAGCAGATAAGGAGGAGGGCAGAATCAGACACTTTTCTGTTCCAGGCAAACAATAGGGACCTTCCAGGAAGCTCGGGGGAGGGAGTTGCCTGTAAGAGGATCCCCGCTGGATGTTCTGTGGGGTGACTTAAACAGGTTTTTGCATTTGCCACTGATTGCTTAATTAGACACCGACATAGTGCTCTCTGCTAATGACCATGTCTCCCAGGGAGATGATAGATAAAGGGGTGGGTGGCTTCAGAGGCCAGGCGGAGGTCTCAAGGACAACCACCTGAGAATGGGGGCGACGGAGGTAGAACCTCCTGGCATTTCCTTGGGCCAGTATGGACTATAGAGCATCAGAGAGAGTGGGTGCTTTCTCTCCAGGGACTGAGGAGAGATGCAGGGCTCGTGGCCTGTTTCTGTCTCCAGTCTTAACATCCTGTGTGGGCTCCAAACTCCTGGCTGTGGTTTGCCCTCTTGAGAAATGGGGAGGGTCATCCCCAGTGTCCAGGTAGTCACTGATGCCAGATGAGCCCAAGGTGCATGTTTCTGGAAGTAGGTGCTCTGAGGTGCAGAACAAACCGGTGTTTTTCCAGGCACCTGCACGTTAGGTTGGAAAGAGCCGGGTAGGGAGCTCTGACGATTGCCTGGAGGAGGGCATCACTCAGCGCTGTGAACTCCAAATGGACAATTAGGAACCATTCTGGGATCTGAAGCTGAGTTTTGATAATGGGTTAAGAGCTTAGCCGCAAATATTTCAGAGCTGCTCAGAGGGTGTGCTAGAGGCAAACTAATGCTGGTAATTATCTGCTGATGACTGGGAACTGGCTGGATGTAAGTGTTTGTGATTCTTCTTGCCTATCCTCAGCCCTCTCCAGCTCATCTTCCTAGAACTGTGGTTGTTGGGATGTGGGACAAAGAGGCCCCAGCCGTCCCCTGGGTGAGCCAGCCAAATATTTACCAAAAGCAGGGCTGCAGAGGAAAGGTGCCAGGATCCAGGTAAATGTTGTGTTTGTACTGCCCAAACAATGCCATGCTTCATGGGCTCCCGAATGCCACAGCTCCCTAAGCCAGGCCCCTGTGAAGACTGGCTGTAGGGAACCACGGGACTGTGCACCATGTGTGAGACAGAGAGATGCCATTCCCATTCTTCCCCTGGGTATCTCTGGGATGCTGGCATCCTGGCATTGGATTGTCTTTGGTCTCCTTTCCTCCATCCCAGGAAGGCCCGAGTGTCTCAGGAGGATGGAATCCGTTGAGGGACTGCAGGATGGCTGTATGTTTCTGATGGTCATGATGGAAGTAATCATTTCTGCCCATTTCAAAGACAGGGTGGGGTTAGCAGAGATGGTCTAGTGTCATGGAAACTTTGGACTGTAGGGAAGACTGAATTTTGAAGCTGGGCAGACCTAGCTTTGAATTTTGGCCTTACTGCTTACTAGCTGTGCGTCTTGGGGCCAGTTAACTAACTCCTCTAATCACAGTTTGCTGTAGCCTAAAATGGGATTTCAGGACCCACATTGCCATGGGTGATTGTGATCATTTCTCTCATAATGAAATAAAACAATCTATTCTACAGCATAACCCTGAATGCTTTCCTGTTGGGAAGCAGGGATTATATTCAATTTCATTCCATAAACATTTTTTTGTTGCTGTGCGCAGGCTTTCTCTAGTTGCAGGGGGGGCGGGCTACTCTTTGTTGCGGTGCACGAGCTTCTCATAGCGGTGGCTTCTCTTGTGCAGTGAGGACTCTAGGTGTGCAGGCTTCAGCATTTGTGGTTCACAGGCTCTAGAGCGCAGGCTCAGTATTTGTGGCGCACGGGCTTAGTTGCTCTGCGGCATGTGGGATATTCCCGGTCCAGGGCTCGAACCCGTGTCTCCTGCATTGGCAGGCGGACTCTCAACCACTGCGCCACCAGGGAAGCCCCCATAAACATCTTTTTTTATTTTTTAACATCTTTATTGGAGTATAATTGCTTTACAATGGTGTGTTAGTTTCTGCTTTACAACAAAATGAATCAGTTATACATATACATATGTTCCCATATCTCTTCCCTCTTGCGTCTCCCTCCCTCCCACCCTCCGTATCCCACCCCTCCAGGCAGTCACAAAGCACCGAGCTGATCTCCCTGTGCTATGCGGCTGCTTCCCACTAGCTATCTACCTTACGTTTGGTAGTGTATATATGTCCATGCGTCTCTCTCGCTTTGTCACACCTTCCCCTTCCCCCTCCCCATATCCTCAAGTCCATTCTCTAGTAGGTCTGTGTCTTTATTCCTGTCTTACCCCTAGGTTCTTCATGACATTTTTTTCCCTTAAATTCCATACATATGTGTTAGCATATGGTATTTGTCTCTCTCTTTCTGACTTACTTCAGTCTGTATGACAGACTCTGGGTCTATCCACCTCATTACAAATAGCTCAATTTCATTTCTTTTTATGGCTGAGTAATATTCCATTGTGTGGATATGTGCCACATCCATTCCATTGTATATATGTGCCATTCATCCGATGATGGACACGTAGGTTGTTTCCATCTCCAGGGTATTGTAAATAGAGGTGCAATGAACATTTTAGTACATGACTCTTTTTGAATTATGGTTTTCTCAGGGTATATGCCCAGTAGTGGGATTGCCCCCATAAACATTTTTGAGCAAAGGTATTTCCAGTTCCAAAGAGTCAATGATTTTATGTCTTTAAAAACCCTTTGAACATCTTGGAAGGAAGAAATATTCAAAAACTCTATTATATTTGGCAATTATCATTAGTTTTCTTTTTGTAACCCACTCAGGAAGTCTTTAACTGTTTAGTTCAGAACTGGAAACAATGGGTGGAGGCAGAAAGTGTGATGATGGCACTCTTCAATAGTGGGATAGGCCACCTTCAAAGGTAGTGAGCGTCTTGCCCTTGCGGGAGTTCACGTGGCACCTTCATCTTTCCAAGTGTTGGAGAGAGCTTTTCTGCATTGGGTGGGAGGGAAGACTGCTTTGTGCTGCGATTGCTTCTCCTAAATGTGGGAGGTTCTGATTCTGGGATCACCAAAATTCCCCAGTTGAGGACAGGGGGTTTCC
>NW_006798649.1:423980-428431 GCF_000442215.2 Lipotes vexillifer | reverse complement strand
TCCCTACACTACAAGGTGAATGCATGAGAGATCAGAATTAGGGGGAATTTCCCCTGGAGCTTCCTGACTGCCTTCTCCAAAGCACAGCCCCTCTCATTTGGATCAAGCCTTGACTCTAACATCTTTCCTCTCCCTATATGTTCTTTACTACCATCAGAGGCTTGCGTGCACTCTTGCCTTGCCACGTGTCTCAGAACCAGCTTCTATTCTGGGTGGGTCTTTTCCCTGTATTCCAAACCATCTCTAGCAGGATGGGAGATTAACAATCAAGCAACCATTTATGGCATTCCTACTAGGTGCAAGGCACTGGTGTAGGAGCTAAGGGGGAAGGCAAGGAATTGTCCCAGTCCTTAAAAAGCTTCAGTCTCTCTTTTGGAAATAAGCTTTACACAAGCGAAAAGTCAGTTAAGGGTACAAGGCTGTATGAAACAACAGCTGAGTGGTAAATACAATAGTAGGGGTGTGTGTGAGAGAAGTAGATAGCTAGTTCTAGGCTGAGGCACTTGGTGAACTGGGCCAATGGATTTTGGACACTGATTACTGTCGGAGTGAGAGACAGGGGTGGGAGAGAGTCAAAGCTGACCTTGTAGTTATAAGCCTTGTTGCCTGGGACAGTTAATGTTGACGTTGACAGAAGTAAGAGAACTTAGATGGGGAGCCCATTAATAATTGACTGTTTTTTAACATGCATAGGTTACAGTATTCAAATGGTACAGAATAGTATTCAGTGAAAAGTTTCCCTCCTGCCCCCTCTCAAATTTAGCCTCAGCGCCCTCCTTGAAGGTGATCACTGTTACCATTGTCTGGTATGTCCTTCCTGAGATGCTCTAAGGCAGTCTAGGCTATGACCCACGAGCCAAATCTGGCCCCCCACCTAATTTTGTATGAGCCAGCAATTGTGTTTATGTTTAAAGGGCTAAAAAAATAATAAGAAGGAAGTGGTTTGTGATGCATTAAAGTTGTATGAAATTTAAGTGTGTCCACAAGTACAGTTTTATTGTAATACAGCTATGATCATTTGTTTATGCTCATTTCTTTGCATATTCTCTGTGGCTGCTTTTGTGCTACAAAGGCGGAATTGAGTAGCTGCAACAGAGACTATAAGGCCCACGAAGCAGAAAATATTGATATTTACCATCTAACCCTTTACATAAAAAATTTGCTGACCTCTGCTCTAGGCAAATATATATAGATAGTTACAAATCATTTCTTAACCCAAATGGTAGCATATGAAGTGAATTGCTCTGCCCCTCACTATCTGCATTTACTATATCTTGGAGACTGTTCCATATCAATACTATAACAGAGCTAGTCAGTGGGTGGTGAATCTTAATTTGATTTTAGATATGTGAGTTTAAGGCCAAGAACAGTAACCCGTGGGGAAATGCTCAGTGTGTGGTTGGGCTCGTGGGACTGAAGCTTGGAGCCTGGAGGCGGAGATGTGAGGGATATCTGCAAGGAGGTCTTCGATGCGAATCTATGACCTTGGCCTGTAGATCAAAGATGTTCCTCTATAGAAATGAAGCATTGCATTCTGAGCACTGTTCAAAGTAAGCTCTGAATGCTAATAGGTTGACATAAAGACAATGAACTGGAAACATTAAACCAACACCTGGAGGAACAGTAAGTACTAAAGGCAATTTAGAGTTACCTTCTTGAGTCAGAAGCCAGCCAACAAAAGCTAGTGTGCAGTCGTGGGCAGAGGGGTGCACAGTGGATCTTTACTGAATGCCTATTATGTGCCTACTGCTTTATGCCTGTTACCTATGTATTGATAATTGTCACTCTCTCATGTAGAATCATTTGTCTCATTTTACAAATGAGGAAATTGAGGCTCAGAGAGGTTAAGTGATTTTTCTCACAATCAGTGGTTCAAGTGAGAACTAGTTGTGTTAAAGCATATTCCATCTGACTTTTAAAGCCTTCTCTTTCCATTCTACTACCCAAGATGCCAAATCTGGCTGGGAATCACAGCCTCGCTTTGACAAGCCGTTTCATCTTCCTGGCCTCAGCTCCCTCTTCTGCAAAATGAGCCAGTTGTCATCAGATTTCCCTTCCCACTCTCACCTGGCCTGATTCTGTTACAGGTGAAACATAAAGGAAGGGGTGGCGCTACAAGAGCTGGATGCAGAAACTTGGAAGAGGAGAGGAAGGTGTGGTTAGCAATGAGTTTACACCAGACCAGTTATCTGGAAACTAATCCTTAGGAGAATATTATTCCTTGATATGGAGGGAGACTCTAGAAATCTTTGCTCCTAAACCGAACTTACCCATCACCCTCAATGCCATGACCCTGAGCGTCACTTAAGCACCTGGACTTGAACAGCTGGAGCGGGTTGGGGCTGGGAGAGACTGTGGACAGCACCTGACAGGTCTTTCTCTGGGCCTGCATGGCTCCACTCTGCTCCCCTCTCGGGCTTTCTGGAGGCGCTGCAGCTAGAGGGCTGTCTGATGTTACCAAGTTGCAGCCGGGGTGGGAAGGGAGGGGAGTGCGAGGGCGGGTAAGCCATCAGACCCAAGGAGCCGGGGGTGTGAGTGTATTTATATAGGACTCAGCCAACCTGCAGTTTCAGATTTCAGACTCCGCTTTATCAGGAGAATTTTCCCTGGTTTTCAGTCAATGCTAGAGCAGGGAGCGAGCTGACACCGGAGCCTTCCTGGAAGGCTGGGGAAATTTTGGATTCCCAGGCCCTCTCCTTGTCTCCTTTCTTCTCATGGGAGCTGCAGCAGCCACTCTTGGCAATTTTCTTGGGTCTGGAGTATTGTTAGGATTCCTTCCCAATCATCAGTCTGCGTCTTCCAGTTGGGATCTGACTTCCAGCATGGAAGGTAATATCTGGGGTCCTGGGCTAGGAAGAACTGGGGCTACCCAAACTTTAGTGGGGAGGAACCGGGGGGAAGGATGCACATGCTGGGCAAAGAGGAATAATTCACAATAAGAGGGATGAGAGAGAGAGAGAGGGAGAAAGAGAGGGAGGGAGGGAGGGAGGTGACAGTGTGGAAATAGCACTGAAATTTCAATTAAGAAATCCTGGTTTCCACTTATTAGAAGTACAATCTTGTCTGTGGGGGGGGGGGGAGGGAGAGAGAGAGAGAGAGAGAGTGTGTGTGTGTGTGTGTGTGTGTGTGTGTGTGTGTGTTGGGAGCGTTTGCTATTGTATTTGGAAAGCAAATCTTCTTTTAACACTTTCTCTTTATTTATCCCCTCTTTATCTCCTAACAAATCAGAATGTCCCAAGAACGTCCATCCTCCCTGAGGGTCTCCAATCATAAAATTAGAGAAAACTTCTGACTTCTAGAATGTGACTGTTTCCTCATTTGGGGGTAGGGGGCTGCAGAGGGAACCTAGTGACATGGAGGTATGTGTCCAGAGGACTAATGTCCCTAGAACCAGCCCTGGTTTTTGCAGGCATTTGGAAACACTCCTGGTAAAGCTAACTGTAAGTCTGTGGCGTGATGGGAAGGTGTAACCAGTAGAGATTCCAGCATGGTCTCCGTGTGGAATTAGCTTGAACCAGCTGAACAAGATCAAAGCTACGAGAGACAAGTGCCAGGAGCACTTTCGTCTCAGAGGCTTGGAATTGGGCAGGATGGAAGCCAATGCCTGGGGTGGGCGCGGGATGGGGGCTTGGCGCCCTTCCTGAAAGCACAAATTTGGCTGGGGTGGTGATCGGTGAGTCAGGCTGGCTGAATATGGTTCTGTCTTCCCAGGGCTTGTGTGGTGTTTCTCAGTGACAGGAGCAGAGTTCAGAGACCTACCTCGTACAAGGGCCGGTGGGCGGGCAGCCTGGCCTCGCTGCCAAGACCTGTCTGTGCAGTCGTGCCCAGTGGGCAGCACATGCGGTGAGGCAGGATCCGGCAGGAATGGCGGATGGGCCAGGCTGAATGTGATTTGGCAAGGGCCTGGAGGCGGCTTTTGAGAAGCAGATTTGGGGCAGTGCGGTAAGCATTGGAAGAGGGGTGTGGTGGAGTCTGCTGGAGGCAGAACATGGAGTGGATGGAAAGGACCCAGGAGAGGGGACCACGGAGTCTTAGGTTCTGATACAGTCCCGGGCTGCAGCCAGTGGGGACCTCAGCTGTCAACACAGGTGCAACCTGAAGTAGGTGAGAGAACCAGGGCTTTGTCTACCGACTTCTGAATAGAATGAGATGGATGGATGAGAGGTGATGTGGCCTGGGCAAGCACAGTAGAAACACATTTTCAGCCCGAGAAATTATAGAGTGCAGTAGAGTCTGGGAGGCAATCACACAGTTATTTATTAGGCAATATAATTAGTAGGTTGTATAGTCTGGTCACTTTTGAAACTATGGGCATTTAAAAAAATTATTTTTTATTTGCATCACCTGCTACTTCCAAATAGAATTCCAGTGTCTTTGTATACTTGGTAGATGGTGCAATGCATCGGTTTGGCCAACGGATAATAATAACCTTTCATTTTATTCAGTCGTGT
>NW_006798649.1:402043-423844 GCF_000442215.2 Lipotes vexillifer | reverse complement strand
TGTAGGGTTTTCCAGCTTGGAGTGTGCTTTCAGAGACACTCTCTTATTCTGCAGATTCAATATATTGAAGCATCGGCTCAATTCAGCAGATGTTTACCAAGCCCTATTCTCTCCTAGGTACTGTGTTAGAGATTGGGTATATAGACACAGATGAGACCTGTTTCTGCCCTCAAGGATCTCACAGTCTAACTGCAGTCCTGTCAGGAAGACAGAATATCATTCCCACAATATCGATGAGGAAACTGGAGCCAAAAGGTGCTAAAGGACTCATGGTTGGTCGGCAGAAGGACAGGGTTTGGGATCAAGATACAACTCCTAATCTAGTGCTCTTTTGTGTCTCCCCTATACCACAGTACTGTCTCGACTTCCCTCCGCCTCTTCACCCCCCACACTGTCTCCATCAGAGTGTTGAGCAAGAAGCAATCATCTGTGGAAGGCAGCCTGGAAAAACTGCTCCCTGGAATGGAGTCAGTCCTCTCTGGGCTCCTACTTGTGCAACTGAAACGGCATCAGTGGGTCTGCATATATGTTAGTTGCTGATCTGATGCTCTCTACCAATCAGCAGTGGCCGCCTTTATCTCTTAGATAATTCTTGACTTGGGGCAGATTGTCTTCCTCCTTCTTCTCCCTGGATTATCTGAACAGATAAGGGGACTGTAAAATCCAGGGGCTCACGGAAACCTCGGAGGCTCCACATGGCAGTGGATGCTCACTGAACACTAGATTTATAAGCTAATGAGCATTGCTTAGTTCTTTGTAGTGGACAGAGTGTGTTCACATGAGCAAAGAACAGTATGCTTGTCAATTCCCCCTCCCATCCACGTTTGCCAGCTCAGGTTTCCTGGAAAGGTCTGAATCACCACAGTTTAGGATTGTTCTCTTCATTTTGAGGCTTAAGCTAAAAGGGACATAGAGAAGTCATCTGTCCCAGTGATTATCAAATTTTGGTCTGTGACAGAGTTTTCACCAGTCCAAAATGAAATGAGAAAAAAAGGGAAAGCATACTGAATTTTTTTTCGGGAAGCATAATGTATTCAGTTTAAAGGATTACTTTTGGAGTCAGGAGATGTACTCAAATATTTATTCTGAGGTTATGGCTTGCTTATTCTTTTCATGAGCTGATGATGAGAGTAGATGGTAGCTAGGCTTTTTAAATGTCCTTATTTGGCAAAATCAAGAGTTGGCAACTTTACAGTGGTTCCTTACATTTCATTTTTTGAAACTTAACTGGTCTATGAAATCAAAAAATCTTGCCTCCAGGCAGGATCTTCTTCAAACAGATGAGACTCTATCTCCCTGATAAGGGCTCTTTGGGGCAGATTTCTGAAAACCTGGATGCTGATCTTGTCACCACTGTTCTTTCCCTGTGGGTCCTTGGACCATGATAAACTCACACGGAGTCTCAGTTTCCTCATTTTTACACTGTGGGAGGTTTCTGCCTCCAGGATAAGGTCACTGGCAGAGGAATGTGTTCTCACTTCCTCATCCTCTTTGTCAGGAAGTCTGAGACTCTCCCTTCTCTGAGGGGCTCTGGGATCAGGCCTTGCTGGTTCCTATTCCTATAGTCATTTTTGGGAAATGATGGAGGTCATCTCTTATGCTTGGAAAAGACAGAGAGGATTTGTAGTTTGAAATATGGGAGCAGCATGAGGTATATTTTACATTTGAGGTCTTGGCGTCCAGTGTTAATCATTTGGAAACACAGGTATTAAAAAGCTCTTGCCATCGGTTTTTGAAATGGTGGACCTTCTTGAGCTCTCAAGAATATCAGCTGGAGCTTTGCTAAATCTGGAGGCTCCTGGAGGCCTTCGAGTGTCTGGGTCTTCTACCTTCTGGAGAGTCAGGCCTGGAATAGCAACAAATATGTGGGAATCCCCAGGCAGCCCCAGCTGCCAGACTGAGACATGTGGTTGGGTGTGCACATGTGTGCAGACTTGTAGGAGAGAAAGCGTTTAGAGGAAAGTCAGTTTGAAATCACCCTGGAAATTGAACTAGATGCTCTTTTTGAGATTTGTTCTAGGACCCTTTTTCCCTGAAAGTCTAGAAGCCTCTTAGTAGGAGAGAATTTTCTGATTTTCCACCCCAATTTTATGTTCTGAAACAAGAGCCCTCCTAGCCTGGGAAAGCAGTGGAGATCCTACTTGGGCTGTTGAGTTTGTGGGAGTGGGTAGCAGACTCTTACCTCAAGCTTTCCTGGGACAGAGGGAGAAGTAGGACAAACTACTAAAGGCAACAGGGGAGCCTTAGCCTCTGAGCTGGAAGACCAAGCCTAGGTGCATTAAATTCTCCTCTCCCAAAGGTTTCTGGATGGTGATGGGGCAGTAGAGCAGAACAACCCCTAAGAACAGTGCTACAGAAAAGCCTAAACCCGTGAATGATGGCAGACACCACAGACTTATTCAAACTAGTGGAGGGGGAAGGACAAAGTGAAAAAGAATCCAAGAAGTGCAGATGAAAGATCTCCGCCACCCGAGGTGCTCCTGCACAGGAGACCCCTCCAGAGACCCTCTGATGGCTCCACCTAGGTTTGGGACAAGTGAATCATGTGTCAAGGCAGTGACTCTCTTAGCTCATCTCTGGTCACCAGCGACAGTGTCTTTCCCCAAGGGGGCTTTCATAAGGATTTTGTCCTAACTTTGGGTAGATTGGGACACAGAGTCAAGGAGTACAGTGAAATTCTTAGAAATCAGGATCTCTTCTGAGATGTTCAAGACGAAAGGGCAGAGGGTGAGAACCATTCAGCATGCCTTTTTCTGACTGTAAAGGTCAACGAGAACATGACTGGGACCTCAAAGACGTTCCCATCCTTGTCACGGTGAGGCAATGGAGAGCAATATCCGGACTCCAGGGCCACCTTTGTCTTCAATCGGCTGCATGATCTTGGGCAATTCAGTCCCTCTCTGGGCCTCAGATTTCCCATCTGTGAAGCGAGGGGGTTGAATTTGATTGCCACCATCCTATTCAACTCTACATGCCTCAACTCTCCATTTGACCAATAGGTAGACCTATCACTCCAAGAGGAGAGTCTCCTGCCTTTCTCAGAGCTGCAGGTCTGCTGTCCAGCAATTGCATGTCTGTTGGAAAAGTGGCTTGAGGTAGCAGGATGAGATGGGTATTTTCAAGACAGCAGATCCAGGGTCAGAACTGAGATGCCCACTTGGACAACAGTGCATTGGGACAGGTCAAGTCCTTCACAGTCATCAGTAAGTCCTGTAATGGACAGCTAGAGCCAAGGGAGCTGAGAATAACAGTTGCCCAATATTGCTCACAGTTATGGGCCAGGGCTGCTTTCCTGTTTTCAAAGCCTCCTGGGGCCGTGAAACAGCATCAGGAGAAACATGCCAAACCTGTTCCACTGTGTGTCAGATATTTGTTTCTCATCCAGAGTGTCCATCTTCATCATCTCCCTCACACTCAGCATCTTCTCCTTCCTTTAGCCCAATTCCCCACACACTTTGGCCCCCTCTACCCCTTAGCATTCCCCGAGGCGCTGTCATTTCTTCCCCTGGGAATGCCTGTAGGGAGTAGGTAGCAGAGATGAAGCTGGGGGACGGTGGTAGAGTGGAGAGAGCGCTGGAAGCCCAGTGAGGTGGGGAGTTGGAGGCATGTTTGGAATATTCAGGCATGTCTATACCTGAAGTCCAATCAAATGACAACAACACACCGCCTCTGCTAGCTCTGTTCGGGTGGAAAAGCAGCAGATTTGTACAGGCTGATGGGCTGGTCTTTGGATCCTCTCCCCTGCCCCATGCCAACTTGTGTTTCAGGTTGCTGGCTCCAGGCCGCAGGAACCTAGGGACCTAGGAGAGATTCAGATTGTGATGAGGCAAATGCTCTAAATGTTTGTCAACATCTTTAGTTTAAATAACTCTAGCGGCTTCCTGAAACCCCTGACTTCAGGGGCTGGAGGAGGAGCTCAGGCAGCTCTACAACTCATCATCTGGAATGCCTGGGGCCTGTGGATTTCAGAGTGGTAACACGTCGCACACACTGTGTGTTACATAAAAACCTCCAGCAGGGTCTGGAGCAGCTCCAAAATCACACATACTAATATTTCTGCAGCAAGATATATGTAAAAAGTCATACAAGTGGGATAAATAAAGGCTAAAAAGAGTCTCATGCCAGTTCAGGTCATGCTTTGCTACTAACTAGGTTCAGGTCAGGTTGGGTTCTGTTGGAAAAAACTTTTGATTTTCAGACATTTGTGGATTTGGGACTGCTATTAAGGCATCGCAGTTCTACATTGCCTCACATAATCCTACCAGGTGGAATTAGCATTCCCATTTTACAGGTGAGGAAGGTAGGGCTCAGAGAGCATCAGTAACTTGTCTAATGCCGTTCGGTTGGTAAGTGGATTCCAATCACAGAGATGAGCTGTGATTCCAATCCAGGTCTGTCCGTCTCAGGAGCCAGGCTTTTTCCTCTGAGGTACGATGCACTTTACCTTTAGGAGTGACTGAAGGAGAGTTGAGGGTGGGGGTGGGGAGCTCTGACTCCGGCATCTTCCCTGATTAGGAAGGCACTTCCTGCACATCTGATAGGGATCATTTACTGGCTTCTTCTGCTTCATACCTTGACTTCTGGGATCCCAGTAAAAGCTTAAAGTCTCAGAAGAGAGGAAGCTAAAGTTCAGTCAACTTTGTGGCTTTTACAAGAAGAATCCAGCTGGCTCCGTGGGGGCTGTGAGAGCCAAGAACAAATGGGGTCAAGTTGGATTTAGTGAGAGAAGCATCATCTGCGGTGGAAACAACCCCGTGCAGAACCAATGGAACGCACAGTGCTTCCTGCTTCCCCACCCACCACCTGCTGTAGAAGGCTTGCCTTGAGTAGGGACCCATCTTGAGAGAAGGACTGGGAAGGTCACAAACTCCAGATGAGGGTGAGGGTGGTGTGCAGCTCGAAATAAGGAGAATTCAGCTGCGGGGGGCGGGGGGGGGGGCGGGTCTCACTGGTCTTCATTAGTGATGTAAAAAAAGGTCAAAGGAAGAGCTAATTCAATTTGTTGAAGATATACCACACGCTTTTTAACACTTCATTGGAAAGATGGGCGTTGGTCTGTTGTCTGGGCAGTGACATAGGTAACCCCCTCCCCCTACCTTCTAAGTGCTGTCAGATGGTGGCTGCCATTTCTGGGTCATCTGTAGGTCAGCTAAGATTTGAACTCTTACTATGCAGGCACACAGGAGTCCACAGTGTCCTGTGCTGTCCTGCTGTCGGTGAACTCAAAGCAGCACTCCGGCCAGCCACTCTGGTTGGGGAGTGGTCTGTGCTGTGTGTGTCCTTCTACCCATTAGGAAGGGTGGTAGGTTCGTTGCCATAGGAACAAGGAACATCTGCTGCAGAAGACTAGAGAACAGAGTGGGGGAAGATATTCTTAAAGGGACCATTAGCTCATGGAGTTGCTGCCTGGGAAGTAGGTTTTTCTAAAGAAGGCCTGAGGGGCAGATCAGAACCCTTGGTCTGAGAGAACTGTGAGCCTCTAAGGTGGCAAAGGACCCTCATTCGCTTTGGAAAGTGCAGGAGAGAGGATACAAGATGTTCTTCTCCCCCAAATAACGGATGTCCTCTGGGAACGTGGCTCAAAGCTGTGTTAGCCTGTGGGCTCCGAGCGCCCTGGCCCATCCATCAGCAGGGCTGGTCTGCCACCTTCCTTAGGGATCTTAGTTCACCCATATGGCCCCCCCTTCTCCTGTTGCCCACTCCCCCTAGACATCCTGGGAGCGTTTCTAAACCGGGTAGTAGCAAACTTATCTGCTTTCTCTGACTCTTACCTCCACCCTGTCCTCTCAGACAGCCTGACTTCTAGGCCAGTCAAGGTCTTTCAGCACCGTTTTCTGCTACCCTTGGGCAAACTCCCTGGTCCTTTTCCTTCCTCTTCCTTTCACCCTCCTTTTCTTCCTCATGGCAGCCACATGTGCAGAGTTGAGACGCTGGGTCCTCCAGAAGCCCTCTTGTTCTTCTTCCTGGTATTAGTTATAGGACTTTCGAGTACGTTACTGGAACTGCTCAAAGCACCTTAAGCCCCAAAGGGGATTTTATTGTAAGGGCCGGAGAAATGGCTGGACCACAGGAACAAACTAGACCGAGAAGCTAAATGCCGCAAGTATGGTCTTGCCCTTTGTTCCTCTCCGTGTGCTGGCTTCAGTTTCTTCTCCCTGAAGAGCCCTTCTGGCTCCGTGGTCAGCCTACAGGGTGGAAAAGATGGCTTCCGGCAGCTCCCTCGTGTACCTGTTTCCTGGAGAAGGAATGATCTCTTTTTTTTTCCTCTCAATCCCAATTCCCATCCCTGGAAAGGTGTTTTGGCTGAGCTGGGGTCAGGTGGCTACCTATAACCAAGAGTGTAGTGTCAGGTTTTAGCAGCATGGCTGTTACCACCGTAACTATGTGGTTATCAAGGTGGAGGGGCAGTTTCCAGAAAGGGATGGGTACTTTCTATCACCATTAGCCTTTCCTGGGCCTCCAAGCCTAGAGGAGTTTGGCTTGGAGAGTTTACACACCCCTGGCCTCTTTTGTTCAGCTCTTTTCCCGCCTGGCTATGGGGGCCGGCAAGGTAGGTAGGTAGGTAGGTAGCGCGGCAGTGTGACTGAAGGAGCCAGGGCATGGCTGCGGAGTCCTTGCCGCTCCCCGTGGGTGGAAAAGGCGTGGCACCCGAACCTTGAAGGCCATTCAGGCCCCCAGCCTGCCCAGAGTTAACACTCTAGCCTTTTAGTAAAGTCCTTCAGGAAAGATTTTATCCTTCCATCAGACACTAGGGAGTCAAGATCTAAAAGCCTCAGGCCTAAAAGCTCGTCACTGTTTCTAAATTCAGTCTTTCATAATGTTATTGAGTCCACTGTCCCCCATTCCATCTTGGGCTTGTGAGGAGTACCGATGCCCGCCATCTTGTTTATTTTAGGATCAAATCAGTGACTATGAAATCATCCCCTTGCATGAGAAGACAGGGATTTGGGCCAGGGTGTATGGGATTTGGAACCATTATCTGGCTGGCTGCTGCCCTTCATCCAAATGAACTCCAGAGAAGAGAAACACATTGAGGGGTCAAATTGTCTAAGCCTTTCATGGAGCTGTCCCTCCTTCATGCCTTCCTCTGCCCAAACTCTCACCTCCATCCACTGTAATGCAGACACAGCCAGAAGGGCAGGCCCCACTTGGCTCTGCTCCGGGAGGGGTGCGAGGGCAGTGGAGAACTGAGCCCTTCCCTCTGCTCTTGCCTGACTCCCCTGGAGCCTGTGAGGTGGGAGTGTCTCTGGGCGGAGGAAAGGGAGGGCCTGCAGGGACCCAGGAGCTGAGCTATTTCTGGAACACAGAACACATCTGCAGCAGCCACAGAGAAGGTCAAACTCTGGGCGCAGGGCTGGAATGCAGGGGCCAGGCGGCCGGGGGAGCTGCGGTTTTACCCCTCTTGGCAGCTTGGAGGGGCCCTGTGGGGAAGGTGGGGCTACCCATAGCAAAGTATGCGGGGTGGGGAGAGTTGTGGCCCCGGTGGCGATGCTGATGGTGCAACGCATTGGAGCGGGGTTTGGAGAGTGGCACAAAATCCAAATACCCATTGCACTGAGGTGGGGAGAAATTTAATTCCAGGGTATGGGGGCTCTATTTCGTGCTCTCTGCCATGAAAAAAAAATCAGGTCAGGCAAAGCACTGTGTGATGGGAAAGAGAAACAGTGCCGAGGCAGGGGCTGGGAGGCTCAGACAAACACAGGTGTGTGAGCTGTGCCTGCGTTCAGAGGTACGGACGGACAGACGTGGGGGCGACTTTACTGGGAAGCGATGCAGCTTAGCTTCAGCCTCCCACTCGCACCAGCCCCTTCCAAGGCTCCCTCTAACTCGTCGTCTTTTTCTTCATAAGAACTGCCCAAATTGTGTAAGCTTCAGGCCCCACAGACCTGGCTCTGCCCCTGCATCCTCATGCACCCACATTCACTCACCCTCCTTCCTTCCCTTGCTGCCACTTCACAAGCCCTTTCTTCTACATACAATACCCGGTGTCCTCCGTGCTTTACCCTCATCCTCACACGTGCCTGTGTGTGGCCTGGGGCTTCTTGAGTTTCTGTTTATAGTTAGAAAATTGCCCTGCTCCAGCTCTGCCTTTGTCACAGAAGGACCATCTTGGCTAAATCTGAACCTTTGGGCACCTTGCCCTTGGTCTGCCCCTCTTCAGCTCCCTAGATGCATAATCTGTTGGTTTGTTTTCCTTCTCATGCTGTGGGTCCTCCTCAGCTGGACCCAAAGTGTAAAATAGGGAGAGAGCTCCAGAGGAGCTTTCTCAAGGAACCTGAAGTGCTCAGGACTTGGTAGCCTCTTTTGTCCTCTCATTCACTCTATGGGCAAGGTAATTCCCTGCTCAGGCCCAGTGGGCCTCAAGGGGCAAGCACTTGCCCACATTATACAGCTGGATGGGTGCAGTACACGCACTAGAACTTGGGTCTTCCCAGACAACTCCTTCAGCCCAGTGATGTTGTCCCTAGAATTGACTTGCTTTTTAACTTCCAAGTGTGACATGACACAGAAAAGCAAAATCTCCCTCCTAGTTCAGAGTATGATAGGGCAGACCTCCCTCCTCTTTGAGATTCTTAGGTGTTGATTATTCTGGCTCCTAAGGGTAAGGGGTCTGCCTCAGATGATCACAAGTGATCTGAGGTGGGTGGTGGCTTAAAGGCATTACAAACTAGATTGAGGAATATCTAAAGTGCCATCTTGATGGATAACTTCTTTAGGAGCAATTATTACACATTCATCTTCACGCGTCAAAGTGCTAAGGGGTTTGAGTGAATGAATGATTCGAGACAGAGGCCGACAGTTAATAATGATTACTGGCATTTACTGAACATTACTAGGTGCCAGGATCTCTCTTGAATTCTCTGCTTGTATAATCTCATTTAATCCTATGACAAACCCTTGAGGTAGGAGTTTATATTATCCCTGTTTATAGATAGGGGAATGAAAGCACAGAGAGGTTAAGTCACTCACTCAAAGCCCCTTAGGTAGTAACTGGTGGAGTCAGAATTGGAACTGGGACAGTCTGACTCCAGAGCCAAAAATCTCAAGGCCAATGCAGATTCAACTCAGCAAAAATAAACTAAAGGATTAGTTTGTAGGATGATGCACGAGAAGGGAATTTCAAGTTGCACAACAAACTTCAAGTGGGAAAAGACCTGGCTTTGGGCCGTGTCCTGGGCTCTAATCCCAGCTTTCCCACTTCCGAACCGTGTAGTCTCGGGCTGCTTACCTGACCTCTCAGGTTCCCCCTCCAGGACCGCAGTACCTATCTCGGGAGGCTCAGCAGAGAATGTGCTAGTGCCATGCCTTGGGTAGGTGTTAATTTCCTTTCTTTTCTGTGCCAGTTGTCAAGGTTAATTCTTGTTTCGGGAAGAAAATGTCCAACCAGCCCTCCAATGACTAGTCTTCTGGACAAGACTTCCTGCCATCACCATTGGTCCCTCTTGGGACTGCCTGGAATTGGAGGAAAGACAGGCTGGAGAGAGAGGGGCATTTGGCTTAATGTAGCTCTCAGGCAGCTGTCACCCTCTGACCCTTATTACTTCATTATCTTTTCTTCCTTTTAAAAACAAGGATATTCTCTTGCATAAACACAGTACAATCAACAAATTCCGGAAACTTAACATTGAAACAATACTATTATCTAATAGACAGTCACCAGTTGCCTAGTAATGTCATTGGAATCTAATCCAGGAGCATGTCTCTACTCCTCTTTAATCTGGAATAATTCCTCAGCCTTTTCTTTGTTTCTCATGCACTGAGGTTTTTGAAGAGTGCAGGCCTCTCTCTGGCCCTTTCTGGGCCTTGTCCAGTCTCCCCATCTCCCTCCCAGTCCCCCCAGTCTCATCCCTGAGCAGGGCTGACTAGGGTGAGGTGACTGAGGCACTCTCCTTAGGCACAAGATTTAAGGGGATGCCAAAAACCTCAGTAATCAAGATAAATAACATTTAATGCGATATTTTCAAAAATCAAAATCAGTGCAAAAATTTCATGAAGAACAAAAATGTCAACATTTTCAATAACAACAGGATAAGTAACAGTGTCATTCCAAGCAATGTTGGAGCCTCAGGCGAAAGGGAAATTGAGTAATACTGATCTGGTCTTTATTTAAAATGATATTTCATTCATCATGCATTTTTTGCACTAATTTTTATTCCAAAAAATATTACATTAAAATATTATCAATCTCGATCATTGAATTTTTAGATGCCTCTTACATTTTGTGCCCCCATGTCCTGCAGAGTGGGTTTCCTCCCTCCTGTCATCCTGTCCTCAGAACAAGGGAGAGAGAGGGGTGGGGCTCCCAGCCAGCCCTGGCCAGAGTGGAGGAGGAGAGAGGGTGGGGGACAGAAGAGGAGGGAGAGGAGGGGTACAGAGGCCTGGAGCCCTCTAACAGCTTCCAGCTGCTTCCACACCCACCAGACTTCCTGCCTTGGGAGTGGTGTTTGGTTGGCTTTTCCCCCCTCTTTTCTCATTAGATGTGTGATCTGATTAGATCCTTAGATACCCTCATCTCTCCCAGTCTCCCCTGTCTTAACACTGCATGGTTCCCCTTAGTTGAGCCTATTCTGACCCTAGATCTGCCCCTGTTTTCATCCATCCTGGGACCCCTTCTGGGTCTGTCACTTGTGCTGTAGAAAAGCATCCACCCAGTGTGGGGTGAGCACCACGATGCTGGTTCATGTTCCACAGCTCTGGGAGCGGAGCCAGAGCTGAGGGACAGGCGGGGGTGTCAGCCAGGCTGTGGGCAGACCGCGTGTTAACAGGAAAGAGCTCCAGACTGAGGTTAAGGGACTCTGGGCTTAGCCTTGCCTCCCATGTAGGAGGTGGGTTATCTTAGTCAAGACCCTTTACCTCTTTGAGCCTCAGTTTTGTTTGTTTGTTTGTTTGTTTTTTGTAAAATGAGAGTGTTAATATTTTTCGGCTTACCTCATAAGACCATAAAAGAATCAAGTGAGATAATGATGAGAGGGCTTGGTGAACTGTACAGGGTTCTACCTGATATTTACCCTTCTGTCATAAAACAAATAATTCTTTATTTTTATAAAGGCCACATTCAGGTCTGCCGCATTATTTGACCTAAATCCAGGAGAGGAGTCCAGGCTGATTCAAAGCCATGTCCATCCCTGTCTTTAACCAGCAGACTAAAATGGGTCACTAGGAAAAAGCTGGAATCCCTGCCCACCCCGCCTTCACTTGCCCACATTTATCACAGTATAAAACATAATGGGGGCTTCCCTGGTGGCACAGTGGTTGAGAGTCCGCCTGCCGATGCAGGGGACACTGGTTCGTGCCCCGGTCCGGGAGGATCCCACATGCCGCAGAGCGGCTGGGCCCGTGAGCCATGGCCGCTGAGCCTGCGCGTCCGGAGCCTGTGCTCCACAACGGGAGAGGCCACAACAGTGAGAGGCCTGCGTAACGCAAAAAAAACCAAAACCATAATGGGTGAGGTCCAGGAGTAGGTGCTGGGTTGTTTATTTTATGGATGTCTCAACTGAAGACTTTTCTTTTTTATAGCTTTATAGAGGTATAATTGATTTATGATAAACTATTTAAAGGGTAAAATTTGATGCAGTTTTTGAAACCATAACTACAATTAAGATAATGCACATATATCCATCACTCCCCAAAGTTTCTTCCTGCCTTTTTGAAATCCCTCTCTCTACCCTATGTCCACGCAACTTCTGATCTGCTTTCTGCCACTATAAAGTCGTTTTACATTTGTAAGGGTTTTGTATAATGGAATCATACAGTATACATTTTTTATTTGGGGGGAAGGGGTCTGGCTTCTTTCATTCAGCACAATTATTTTGAGATGCATCCATGTTGTTATGTATGTCAATAATTCATTTCTTTTTATTGCTGAGTCATATGGATGTAACACATATTGTGTTCACCTATTCATGGACATTTGAGTCTTTTGCAGTTTGGGGCTCTTACAAATGAGCTGCTATGAATATTTTTGCTCAAGCCTTTGTGTGGACATATGCTTACATTTCTTTTAGGTAAATACCTAGGAATCAATGGGTTGTATGTTCAACTGTATGGAAAAGTTTGGCAGTTTCTTAAAAAGTTAAACAAACTGGACGTACCATTTATAGTCTCGTCAGCAGGGCATGACTTCCTGGTCATTTACATTTTTGTCAACATTTGGTATGATTTGTCCTAATTTTCGCAGTTCTGGTGGGTGTGTGTAGTGTTATTATGGATTCACTGTGCATTTCCCTAATGACTAATGATGTTGAACATGTTTTCATGTGCTTTATTTGACATAGTATATCCTCTTTGGTGGAGTGTCAGCTTAAATCTTTTGCCCACCTTTTTTCTATTATTGTGTTTTCTGTCTTAATATTTAGTTGTAAGAGTTTTTTATATATTCTAGATGAGAGTTTTATGTCACGTTTTGCAAATATTTTCTCCAGTTTATGGCTTACCTTTTTATTTTTGTAACAGCATCCTTTGAAAAGTAAAGTTTTTTATTTCAGTGAGGTTCGGTTTCTTTTTCTTTTTGGCTGTGTTGGGTCTTCATTGCTGTGCGTGGGCTTTCTCTAGTTGCGGTATGCAGGGGTTACTCTTCGTTGTGGTGCACAGGCTTCTCATTGCGGTGGCTTCTCTTGTTGCGGAGCACGGGCTCTAGGTGCATGGGCTTCAGTAGTTGTGGCTCATGGGCTCTAGAGAGCCAGCTCAGTAGTTGTGGCGCACGGTCTTAGTTGCTCCACGGACCAGGGCTTGAACCTGTGTCCCCTGCATTGGCAGGCAGATTCCCAACCACTGCACCACCAGGGAAGTCCCTGAAGTTTGATTTCTTGATATTTTGTTTAAAGTTGGTGCGTTTTGTGTCGTATTTAAGAAATTTGCCAAACCAAAAATCACTAAGATTTTCTCCTGTGTTTTCTTCTAGAAATCTTATAGTTTAAGCTCTTACATTTTAGGCCTTAGTCCATTTTGAGTTCACTTTTAATGGTAGGGTCAAGGGGTTCTGTTTTTGTTTTTGGTATATGGACCTCTAGTTTTCCAGCACCATGTACTGAAAAGCCTGTCATTCGCACATTGAATTGCCTTTATACCTCTGTGGAAAACCAGCTGACCATATATGCATGGTCAATTGGTCAGTTCCTGGACTCTCTATTCTGTTACATTTACCTGTACATGTATCTTTATGCTGATACCACATTGTCTTGACTACTGTAGATTTATAATCTTGAAGTCAGGTAATCTAAGACTTCTAACTTTATTCTTCTAACCTTATTCTTTTTTTTGAAAGCTTTTGGGATTACTATAGGTCCTTTGCATTTCTATATGAATTTCAGAATCACTTTGTCAATTTTTACAAAGAAGCTATCGAGTTTGTATTGACTCTATAGGAAAATAAGTGGAGAATTGATATTTTAACAATTTCCTTTTCCATACAAACAGTATATTTCTCCTTTTATTTAGATTTTACTTAATTTCTCTCGCTAGTGTTTTACAGTTTTCAGTATATAGGTCTTGCACATCTGTTGTCAAATTTATTCCTAAATATTTCATATTTTTTACCCTATTATAAGTAGTCTTTTTAAAATTTCAATTTTTCATTGTTTGCTGCTACTATATAGAGATACAACTGATTTTTCTATATTGACTTTTTATCCTGAGCCCCTCTCCCCCTTTAAAACTCAATTTTACAGAGCAGGAACCTGTAAATACTGAGATGCAGGGCTTTTACATGATATGATAAGCATTTAAAAGCATGTGAAAACATCAGCATCTTTTCCCATTTTAAGTTAATAAATCATACTGTAGCAGCCCTGAAGCCAGATGTGAGAGGAGGGGGTGGTATGGTGAACCTGACCCTCCACAGGCAGTGCAGCCCTAGATTTCTGGGGTATTCTTGAGGGTGAATGGAGCAGGTGGGAATGCATGCAGCCCCTTTAAGAGACCAGGGCCAACCAGCCATCAGGCCGCTGGGAAGGCAGCCCAGGAGATAAGATAAGGCCCCGTGGCAGGTTTAAGCCAGGGTCTTGAGCCACAGTGACTGGACTACTGACAAACAGGAACCAGGGGTGATGAGAGGAGGTGCAGCTACTAGACTCAGACTGGCACGAAGTGGAGCAGCCTGACCACCCACTGGGGCCTGAAAGGAGAAGGGGGTATTAACTGTGGGTGTGGAGAAAGAGGGCGCTTGCATTCTCCTGTATAGCCCATCATGTTCATGATCATGGTTTAAAAACGCTACTAGACTCTGTACTTCAAGGCTTTCTATGTAGTAAATTTTCCATAAATATGTTTATAAACCGCTATATGCTCCCTCTACTGATACCCTTATGCTGTCGTGAGATGCTTTGTTATTGGATTTGGAGACTACCTGATTTCTTGCTCAAACTAGAAAAATCCTGGCAAGGAATTACTCTGAAAAGTCTGGAGCTGCTCATTTGCACATATCTGCATAGATTTGCATGTGTCCTACATGTAGACACATACTTCTGCGCTGGATTTAGATTTCCCCAAATCAGTTGCCTCTTTTTAAAGGGATAAAGAGGTGATTTGACTCTACTCATTCCTGCTCACCTTTCTTCTGCATCCTCCAAAGATGCAAAATTATTTCTGCAGCTTTGAAATATAAAAAGGACCACCTGTGACACACAGTTTGTGCAGTAACGAGCAATCCTTTGCCTGTCAAGTTATTTTCCATCTTCGTTTCTATTACAGTTCCTAGCTCCAAACTCCTGGGTGAGTCAGGGAATTATTAAGGCAAAGAAACGCTGTAGCTAAACAGCCAGGAGCTGAAATTGCTTAGGAGCCTTCCAGGATTGTGCCCTGTACCTAGACAGAGAGGCTAGAGGCACATACATTGACCTGAAGACCACCTTCCCACTGTTTCCTGGCCCAGGGCTAGGGATGCTATGACTACCTTTGTCTGTTCTCCCTCCTCCAGGAACAAATAAAAATATCATCCCCTCCCCCCGATCCTGGCTCCTCTATTGGCCTGCTAGGCAAATATTTCATAATGTGGGCTCATCCAATTGGGCATCATGCCAGAGCCGAGCACCTCAGGTTGCCAGCGTGCGCCAATCAGGCGGGGAAGCCTGGGTGGGACTAGAGGGCTCCTGCTTTCCACATGGGAGGCAGCAGCATTACTCAGGTGGATGGCATCAAGGTGGGACTTGCCACTTTCTCAGAGCTGGGAAGAGGGGACAGGGCTGTCCATCAGCCAACTGGAGGCAACCGGCACTGAAGGGGTTAAGGCCAGTCAGCATGTGTGGCTGTTAATGATTGCTACCCACCAGGGACCTGGTGAGTGTTAAAGGAGAACCTTTTCCCTATTCCTGAGTGTAAAAGGAGTCAGGGCGAGAGCAGAGGGGACCCCAGAGAAGAGCCGGTGAGTGAGCGGTTATCTGTCTGCTGTATATTTGTCTGGGTGGCTCTGGAGCAGGTAAGAGAGCACCAATATTTCCATTCCATCAGCTAGAGTGGGCTTTTGTTATAACCGGATACAGATTCTCAGCCTGGGACCAGATTTCGGTATCATTCCTATTTATTAGAAGGAAATCTTTAGGGTTGTCTTAGTCTAAGTGGTGTGAACTACTTGGCACAGAAGCCGGAAATACACATCATTGTCTGTCCTGATGCAGAGACAATGGTTTGGTGTGGCCACCTTGCACACAAAGCTGGAGCCCTGCTCTCCCCCTCTTCCTGAGCCATTGTCTCCGGAGAGGGGCTCAGGAGCTCTGGGCAGAAGCACCATCCGCCTCTTCACAGCCGTTTGCTGGGACCAGCCCAGAAGGAAGGCAGGGAGGGCACAGCCAAAGGAGACGGGCATAGCTGTGCCTTTGCCTTTTGTTCTTTTTACTTCAAGTCAGGTGTGGAGAGGTGGGAGGCAGGATGCAAGGGGTCGGGGTGGAGCAGAGAGTTGGCGGGGACTCAACGTGTTAGAAGACAAAGTTTGTCATTTGGGAGCAAAACAAATCCAGGAAGAGAGAGAACCAGTCTTTTGGGTTTAGATGTCTGTTGTCCCCATGCCCCCAACTGCCCATTCAGGACCCTCATTCCCTCCAAATATGAGGCCTCTCTGACCCAGGCACCTTTTCATGACAAGTCAGACTTGTGCAGGGAATGTGGACAAGAGTTTCTTGGCTTCGTTGAAGGTGGTGCTAAGACGGAATTTTCTCAGTTGATTGTGTGTGTGTGTGTGTGTGTGTGTGTGTGTGTACTCATGCATGCGCAAAAAAATGAAAGACTGATTTGTCTCCAAAGCAGAAATGTTGACTTTACCCCCACTTAGCCAGGAAGCCTTTTGTCCCCCTGCCTCTTTCTTGGGAGGAAAAAGGTTCCATGACATAATGGTAATGGTAGGCAGCCCTGGAAGGGTCTGTTGGGTAGGAACAGCGTGCCGCCTGTGCCAGTCTTGAGAGACAAGGCAAACCCAACCCCCGTGGCTTTCAGCTGTGGTGCTTCCTCCGGCTAAGCTGCCCACAGGCAGACAGAAACCAGGCACAATAAGGGGGAGGTGCCAGCCACCAGACCCAGTGGGACAGGAGCAAAAGATGCCAAGCTTCTGGGCATGTGAGCCAACAAAGAGGGGGAAGTCGGGACTGGGAGAGGAGCTGGCCACTTTCCGTGTTCTGCCTCGTACTAAGAGTTAGCCACACTTAAGACTAGCCACCCTCTGTCCTCACACTCCCAGGAGAAGCAGCCCAGAGGAATTGGTATTCCCAGGCAGGGAGGGCTTCGTGGGCATACAACCTGCGCAGTTGCCCTGTGTCCTCAGAAGGGTTTGGTTTAATGTCCTCCTGTCACCATCCTGAACTTCTTAATTTTTGAGCAGGGAGCCCTGCGTTTTTATTTTGCTCTAGGCCCTGCCAAGTATATAGCCAGAGCTATTCCCAGGCCAGCCACAAGGGGCAGCAGCAGGATGGTGTTCATATGCTCCAACAGGCATAGGCAGACTCACCTGTTACTCAGGTGTCACTTACCAAGACTGGCTTCTGTCCTGACCGGGACCAGTACAGCATCCCTTTCCCTTTCTTTCCCTCTACCCTCCTCCCAAAGCGTCTCTTTCTTCTTGTCTTAGCAACCCTGCCTAGTCTTCCTTCAAGGCTACCGCGTGGCATGGGGACAGGGGAGGGGCCAGCAGTGTCCCTTACCTGGTCCGCCCCCCCGCCCCCCCCCCCGACCCCGCACACACTTTCCTTTTCTTCCCAAGTTCTTCTTTCCATTACCTGGGCTCCGGGCAGGGTCTAGGTCTGGGAGTGCCTCTTCCGTTCCTCTGAGATCGTCTCCCCTCCCCTCTCTAAGCCACGGTTATCACTGGACACACTCTGGCACCAGCTTCACGTGCTATTTGTTTAGGAACAGATTGTATCCCTGTGGTTACTACAGGCTCCAGGCTGGGTGGGGGCCGGGGTGGGGACAGGGGAAGCGCAAGGGAAGGAAGACTCCTGAGCCGCTGTCCTCGGTGGCAGTTCCTCTTCTCCTCTTCCCCTCTGTGCTGGCTCCTCCCACTGTGGACCGCAGGACCCTGCAGACCTTGCAGCCGACCTGTCTGCTCTTCCTCCCTCCAGCCTCTCCAGAAGTTGGCCAATCCAAGAAGGAAAATGAGGCAGGAAGGAGGGACAGTTCCTTGTTCTTTCACCTTTTCCAACCTCCGTGATCCTCTCTGTAACCTTTCCCAGTTGCCTCCCCCAGGGCCTGCCCCCAGTAGGGCTGTTAGTAACAATATTTTCAAGCCCTGGAGGGGAGTCTTAATGCATATATTTTATTTTATTTAATTAATTAATTAATTTATTTATTTATTTATATTTTTTGTTTTGCGGTAACCGGGCCTCTCACTGCTGCGGCCTCTCCCGTCGCGGAGCAGAGACTCCGGACGCGCAGGCTCAGCGGCCATGGCTCCCGGGCCCAGCCGCTCCGTGGCCTGTGGGATCTTCCCGGACCGGGGCACGAACCCGCGTCCCCTGCGTCGGCAGGCGGACTCTCAACCACTGCGCCACCAGGGAAGCCCGCTCCTTGTTTTATTTCATTACTTTATCTTATAAATAATTATAACATCAGCCACTGACTGAGCAACTGTTATGTGCCAAGCATTCTCCTAGGTGCTTTAAAGATGTGATCTTGTTTAATCCTCTCAGCAATATGGTATCATTCCATGTTACAGATGGGGAAACTGAGGCCCAGAAAAGTAAAGAGTTCAGTTCTGCTCAGCCACAGCCCTGTGCCAGCCATTCTTTGTTTTCATGTTACAGCTCTCTTCAAAAGTTCTCCAAGTCCTTTCCCTTCCAGGTCTCACTTTCCCTCTCTGGGATGTCAGGCGAGCTCACAATGATTTTTCTCAGCACACAGAGGTGGAGACAACAACGTCTCTCTCCAGACACGGTCATTTCCTGGCTGGTTCCACTGGTGGCCCTTGTCCCCAAGCTCCTTTTGGATCTTTTCCACAGCAGACAGCAATCCGGGGAGATTCCTCTGCCCTTTGAGCCCTTAGCAAGCTCCCTGAGTACATGGGAAGTTCCAGATTCCTCACTCCCTGCAGAAGGAGGCGTTCAAAATTTCCCACAATCCATCTGCATCCCTGCTCACCCATTACTCCCAATCTAGGAGAAACGAGAAGCTGAGCCCTCCCAGGGGGCAGCTGAGAAGCAGTGCTCACACTAGAGCTTTGCTGCCATCCCACTTGCCTTTGCATCCACACCCATGCAGCCCTCCGAGGTGGGGGCCTCCTTCTCCCAAAGCAGTCACCAAGGCTCCTGCCTTCCTGCTCCCATTGATTTATTGCACTCTTCTTCCCCAGACAAAGCCTCTGCTCATAGACTCTTATCAGAGTCTGGCTGGCCAGTAGGAAGTGAGAGGGGAGAGGAGGGGCCATGGAGCAGATGGGCCCACCCATTGGATTCCCTTGTGAGAGGATTCAAGGCTGAGCTCTCCTGCCTCGCACTAGCAAATCAACATCCCAGAGCAGAACAGCACATGTTCCCTCCTCCCACTGTGGTCAGACCACTGGCCTGTCTCTAAGCCACTCCACCAGACAGCCATTCAGTGTCTGGGTGTGAGGTGCCGGCCAGGCACAGTGACAAAGAAGGTCCAGGTTGTAAGCAGTTTGCGTGTGGCTGCCCCACCACACCTCTGCACCCAGGCAGGTGTGGTCAGACTAACATTTTGGGGTACCTCCCACCCTACATCACACACAGTGCCCAGACCTGTAGCCCATGGGGGTTAGCAGCAAGAGGGTTTGTGACTTTCATCCCTGTGTTCTTGCGGCGGGCCTTGTGGAGCTGCAGTCTCCCCGCTGAATCGTGAGGCTCTCTTCTCTCCTGGAGACGAGGAGCTCAGCTTGGGGAAGTAGCAGGGCCTGGGGACAACCAAGGAGACGGGAACTTTGTCTTGTCTCTCTTGTCACTATAGCTGGGGCAGTGACTCTCGGCTCCCCTGACTCTGGAATGGGCCTTGCCTTCTTCCCAGTGCAAGGACCAGAGACCACATGAGTTTAATGGTGTCCCTGTGTTTACCCCTTCAGAGCATCATCACCTTTCTTCCTCTGCTGTCTAGTCTGGTAGGAAATTTGTGCTGTCTTCTAAACAGGTCACCACTTATTACTACTGTTTCATTCTTAAAACGAGGAAACTGAGCCATGGAAGAGCTTGACGCCCGCAGATTGCTGGAGTGGGAACCAAGAAGGCGTTTGTAGCTTTTGAGGGTGTGGAAGGAGGGGCACCAGCCCAGCTGCGTTACTCTCCAAACACTCACTTTGTACAGTTCGTTCCCTGGGGGTGGGTGGGGTGACTGCTGTCTGTGGGACACCAGGACCAAATCTGCTGAGCTAGGAATGAGGAAGGTTGGCTCGAGTGACCTTCCATAGGCCTAGAAGCAGACAGCTGGGCTTCCTCAGTGTCTGAAGGGTAGGGGTTTGGGATTTGGCTCAGAGCTTGGCGGTGGGGTGTGTGTGTGGGGGTGGTGGTGGTGGTAATTAATTATTGCTCTGCCCGTTACCTCTTGGGCCTGTTTCCAGTTGCTGACTGTCGGAGAAAGCAGCTTGGAGGCTGAGGGGAGGGGACTGGAGGCCTTTTCCCTCTGCTTCTATCTGGCTTAGCTGGGGGCCACTCAGGGGAAGGATGAGAGAAGGAAAATGTGGAGCTGGAGCCGTAGAGAGCTCCCATTTCTCCTTTCATTTCCTTTTCCCCTTAGCAGGGACAACACAGAGGCACAAGGGCAAGGAGCATGAGGAACCCCAGGGAGCTGGGTTGCCCCAGTTTTCCAAGTTGGGACAGCGTGTGAGGGGGGAAATGCCTCTCGAGCTGCCTGAGATGACTTCTGTGCTCAGAATCACAGTTCTTAACACCTGGAAGGGCCGTCGGTGTTCAGATAGTTAAGGAATGGTCATCCCAGCAATGACGCTCAGTAATTTATCAACCAGAAAGGACACTGGCCTGGAATCCTGGAGGGCCCCAAGGTGTCTCTGGATCACATAGAGGAGGCGAGGGCCAGTTACTAAAATATTGAAATTCTTCCTTATTGGAAGAGTAGCCCTTTACCAACCAATATGGAAGAACTTCAGCATTTTAATAACTGGCATGGTTATGCTGAATATCCACCCTGTTTATCTTTATTTTTCAGAAGACAAGTGGTGTTCCATAAAGTAAAATAATCAGTTTGAAGATAAGATAATCCAAGTTGGGGTAGATCAGCGTGAAGATTCCCCATGAACTTCCCCTGAGTGACGTTTGTACTCTCCCCCTCACCAGACACACACACATACGCATAAACACACGCGCACGCGCTCACATACACACAGTGAAGCATTGCCCTGACTAAAGAGTACACAAGGCCCTCATACACTTACCTGCAGTTGTAAGCTTGAATGTCCAGGCTCAGGCGATTATATAGTAGAGAAGGACGTCCACATAGGATGGAAGGGAGGAAGCCTGGATCTGGATCCCTGATTTGTAATTTCCATCCCTTGGCTACTGAGCCAGCTTCTCTGCTTTCTACCTGAGGTAGGGACCAAACTCAGGTGAAATTCCCCCAGTGTTCCATGACTGGTCATAGCAGGGAAGGAAAAGGTGTTTTGACCCTTTGGAGCAGGGAAGGCGCTGTGAGGACAGGCAGAGTTTAGCAGGAAAGAGAGCAGCCTGGGCTTTATCTCCTAGGCACTCAGCCCAGTAGCCAGCATTTTTGGATGTTCCAAGCTTACTTGGAGAAGACACTCTAATCTTGCCAGTTTGGAAATGACTGTGGCACAGGAGGAGGGCTGGAGCGAGGGCCAGGAGGAGAGAAGAGAGTAAATGCAAGTACAGGGCTGACAGCTGTGTCCCTAGAGCCTGCAGGACTGGTATTTTGATCTGTTGGCCGCAAGTGGAAAGGGGCCTTTCCCACTTGCAAATACCTAGAGATGCCACCAGGGCCGACCCCTTTCAACCTCCTCTTTGTGTGGCTGCAGAGGGATTTGGGTGGGGAGAACTTGGCTAGGAAGTGTATTTTTTCCTAGGAATGACGGGGGTTGGTGGGAGTCTCAGGAATCAGGCACATCAGGATTGTTGAGAATGTAAACCAAGTTGTTTTTTCATTGGGAGAGAAAGGTAGAACACATAAAGCTCCTTGAAAATGATGATGAGTTCCAGAGGGGAGGTGGAGAGCAGGAGTCAAAAGTCTCCCCACTGGACTTCCCTGGTGGCGCAGTGGTTGAGAGTCCGCCTGCCGATGCAGGGGACACGGGTTCATGCCCCGGTCCGGGAAGATCCCACGTGCCGTGGAGTGGCTGGGCCCGTGAGCCATGGCCGCTGAGCCTGTGCGTCCGGAGCCTGTGCTCCGCAACGGGAGAGGCCACAACAG
>NW_006798649.1:395222-401137 GCF_000442215.2 Lipotes vexillifer | reverse complement strand
AAAAAAAAAAAAAAAAAAAAGTCTCCCCACCTTCGCCTCCTTTGACGGCTGCAGAAATCCTCCCTGGTGTGTGGACAGTCTGAGCTTGGAATTTGCTAGCTGGGGGAGAAGGAAGTGGGAGGAGCGGGCCCGTAGCAGCCCTCCTTCCCACTCGCCTCACAGTCCTCTATCTAATGAGCGATAATGCCAGAAGCCAAAGCCTTGTCTGGATGGGAAAGCCTGGCGGGGCTGATTCTCAGAAGCTCTGGGGACGCCGCAGCTTGGTGTCCTGCAGATAACGAAGAGGGGCCCAGGATGGAAGGAGTTGAATGTATCTCTCTAGTCATTCAGTATTTATCACGGTGGGACCTCTGGGTGTCCATCCTGAGTGTGTGGTGCGTGTGTGTGCACACATGTGCGGACATGCATGTCTGCAAAGAGTCACGAAGACCCGGGTTGATTTTGCTGCTTTTGACTGCGTAGTGCCAGGTATCACTCCAGATAGATACCGATTCTTGGGGAGGACGTTTGGAGATGAATCAGTACACAGTTACCTTCGTAGTGAGGCTGTCACTAGCACCTGCAGTTAGAGGCTGCAGGTGTCTGTAGAACTGTAGAAAAGCCCAAACTAGATGGAGGACAAATGCTTGGAAAATGGAGAGGATCTACCTCTTTTCTTTGCAATTGATTGGTTTTGGCACTTCTGGAATGCCAGTCCCCGCATTCCCAGCCCCTGCTCCATCCACTGCCATCTTAAGCCTGAGACTGTGTGTTTTTCATTTTCTAGCTCCAGTACCTAGCATATTTCTTGAATTGTTCTTTTTTAATATATTTACTTATTTATTTATTTATCTATCTATTTATTTATCTGGTTGAGCTGGGTCTTAGTTGCGGCAGGCCTCAGTTGTGGCAGGTGGGCTCCTTAGTTACGGCACATGGGCTCCTTAGTTGTGGCCTGTGAACTCTTAGTTGCAGCATGCATGTGGGATCTAGTTCCCTAACCCAGGCCCCCTGCATTGCGAGTGTGGAGTCTTATCAACTGCGCCACCAGGGAAGTCCCTCTTAATTTGTTTTTAAGCAGAATAATCATAGCCATTATCTCTTGTGCATAAAATATTTCACATTTTGAAAGTTTCCAGTTATTATTTCATAGAATTAGAAAGTACCTCATTTGCATGTGAGAAAACTAGGGCCAAAGAAGTCAAGTCACCCTCACGTTGGACCTTGGACTGAAAGCCTGGTGTTGCCAATTCTCTTCTCACTGACGGCACTGCCATTGGGGCCACCTTCATAGGTACCGTGGATAGGGGAACACCTAGTGGGCAACTCAGGCGTTTAGGCATGCTCCTGCCTTCCTAGCAAAATCTCCTTTATTGCTTGAGATTCCCCCTTCCCTTGGGTGGAATTCAAGAAGTCCATTTGGAGATGGATTCACAACCATTTGTTCTGGAGAAAGGGAGGCCTTTGACATCCCAAAAGAAAGGGAAGAGGAGAGGGAAAAAAAAAACAACTGATTACCTGTCCCTGTTTCCCTTTTTTAATGTTCCATACCTGGTAAGGTCTTCCTGGTGTCTAACCTAATGAAAACCTGTCATCTGTGCAGCTTAGTGGCAAAGGAAAAAAAGTCCAGCCAGGCATTCTGTGTGCTCACTTAATCCTGAGGATTTCAGAGCTCTCAACAAGCAGGGGAAACCCTTGAGCCTTCCTTCCTCCTCCTGTGCTATCTTCAGTGGGCATGGGAGAGGTAATTTAACTTGCAAGTTAAGCAAAGGCTGTGGGAGGCCCCTGAGCTCAAATTGAAGGGAAAGGGATATTTTTGCCTTCTAGAGGAAGAAAACTCATTTCCCAACGCACCTCCACCCCTCCTCCTGTGCAGATGAGCTTAATTTTCTTCCCCTCCTAATGAAGATGGATCAAAGCCAATCTGTATATTCAAGGGGGAGCCAGGCAGGGGAGCTAAGTGAAGGGGTGAGGGGACAGAAACAGAGCTGCTCTCATGGAGAGGAAGTAATTAATTTTAAGAGAGAGCAAAGATAGGGAAGCCCTTGGTAATAGAATATCAAACTCCAAATGCAGGTGGCTAAAAATTAAATCAGAGCATATGGAGTTTCTTTTTTTCATTCACTCCTTCACTTATTCATTCAACGAATATTTATTGGGTACCTACTGTGCACAGGCAGAGACCCCAAGCAGGCATCAGGAGAGGGCCCAGCTCTCCATAACCACAGCAGGGCTCCAGTAACTGGATTAGGGACAGGGAGAGGTGGGATCTGGAAAGTGAAGCCACTTGTCATCAGGATAAAGCGTTTGCAAAAGTACCACTAGATGGCTGAATATATTGACCTTTGGATTTAGGATTGGTTGCTTAAATATCAGCAGCTGTTGACCCCAGCTATATCCACCCAGCTTGACTCATCACGGGTTAAATAATGATGTTGTCCTTTTCCATTCACTGATTGCTTTGTTCTCTGAGTTCTGTCCTCAATCCAAAAAATTAGATTAGCTCCTCCCTTTCAGTGTCTGTTGACATCACAAAATTGCCATAACAACAGACTATGACGTCACCAGAGTGCCTGGTGCTGCTGAAAGGAACCACATTGGTCAGAAAGGATTCTGTCATCCAAAGATAAAAATGGAATGATATCAAAAGCCAGAGGAACTGAAATTTGATATCAAAAAAGAACATCTAGGCAGTATAAGATAACAGTGGGTCTGGAGCTTCCTTTCCTGGAACCCTTCACAAACAAACAAGGCACTTATTGAGACTGATTGGAGAGCAGGCTTGCCTGGAGGCAGGGGCTTGGAAGAGATGACCTTCAGAAGCCCCTTGCGTGGAGGGCCCTAAGACACAGAGGACATTAGGAAAAGGAGGGATGTGACCATCTTCGATCTCTGGAGAGTTCAGAGTAGCTAACAACGATGCAAACCTCCCTGCCCCGAGCAGATCTGACAGTCTCCAGCTGGAATTTGTTATATTGCATCTGGGCAGATTTACAAAAATAAACACATGGTGACCCCGTCTGAGCCTCATTTGCTACCCTCTTCCTCATAAGATTTGGGAAGAAGCTTTTCTTCCATTTCACCCAAGCAGAGAAGCCAGGCCCCGCCACCGGCCCTGGCTCCATGACACCCACGCCCATGTGCTTCACTTGCCCTTCATCTGCTGGGCCACCCCAAGAGGAGGGCAAGCAACCTGGGGCTGTGTCTAAAGGGAGTGTTTGGGGGATGCTGCAGACAAGCTTCGTGTTCATTGTGCTCCTGTCCGTACAGAAGGCTGGGCAGGCTGGGAGGAGAGAGAGAGAGCTTCCCGGCATCGGCAGCAACAGCCATAGCAGCACGTGAATCTGGAGCCTCATTTAACCCTTGTGTCCACTGGGTCGAAAGGGTCTCTCTGAAGAAAGTGGATTTCAGCCCAAGGGCCTGTGTTCTGGGCTAGGAGTTGGGGAGGCAGGGAGGGCTGTCTTCCTGCAGGTTGGGCTGGCATGGGTTTCTGCCGTGCAGATGGGAATGCAGCCCCAGACTCCTCCATCCGCCCAGCTACTCTGCGTCCTTAGCTCGGTGAGGTCAGACTACCTGGAAGTTGTACACCTGCTCCGTGTACTCCGTCTCTCCATTTTTGCATTTTCTCCTTGGGCACCTGAACTGAGAAGATGTCATCCCCTGCTCACTTATTCGGCCTCTGGCACTCTGCCGGGCAGCGTTCTGTCTGAATGCTGGGAAGCTGCAGACCCCCTAGTGCACCTGGGCACCCCTACCACCACCCAGGGAGAGGCCCTCCCCCTTCCTGGTGCTGGAGCCAGGAGGAGGGGAATGAGCAGTGCCTGCCGCTGCCACGTGCGCCTGGAGCTCAGCCACGGCACTGCAAGCCGGACCGGAGGACTTACTTCTCAGAGGGATGGTACGAGCAGGGTGGCTGGTGGGTCCTCTGAGGCTGCCAAACAAGGGACAAAGCTGCCTAAAAGATGTTGAAGTTTCGAGCTGATCGACGGGTCAGGTAGGGAGTTCTTCAGTGGTCTGTGAGCCAAGTGAAGTGAGAGCTGAGTTGGCAGGTCACTGGATCCGGGGGCATCAGAGTGAGGGGCCTGCCCCGGGTGACCTGGAGAAGGGAGAGCAGTTAGGTCAATGGTTGCTGCATTGCAGTGCTTGTGAAGGGGAAGCTGTCTTGAAATTGGTAGCGCCGGGATGGAGCGAGGACATCACTTGTAGGGGTTGCTGGGTAGGAGAGTCTGGGGCAGGAAGTAATTTGGTGTCCTCTGAAAGACTTGTGCCAGCTGACAGTAGACTGTGTGTGTGCCTCTGTGTGTGTCTGTCTCTCCGTCCATCTATCCATCTGTACCAGTGCCTGCAGGAAAGGTTCCAGCAGAGTTAGCACAGGGAACATGTACAGCAGAATGGGCCGAAGGGGATGGAATGGGTGGAGGGGTGTCAGGGGGGCAGGTGATCTGTGCCACTGGGAAACAGCAGAGACCTTGGTGCCTCGAGGATCTTAGCTGTCACAGACTGCCTGCCCCCACCCCTAGATGAGGCAGAGCCAGGGATGAGGGTGACTGGAAACGGCTACTGTTCCTTGCAAAGATCCCCTGTGGTTAAGTTGAGGAGAGCATCCTTATTGGACCTGGGAAGAAGGGAGGAGTAGAGTTTGAGAAGCAGGGAGCGGGTTATCAATGTGCTGGAGTTAGAACCCAGGCCGAATAGACACTGGCCAGATTTAGGGTCCTGGCTGCAAAACCAGATTTCCACAGAGGCTGTGGCCACTGTCCACTGGGCTTCTATCTCCCACATGTCTTTGGATTCGATCTGAACATGACTGGTTTGGAAGCTGAAAAAAAATACCCTCTGCTATGATCTTTAGCTTCAGCAGACATCTTAAGGGCTGGGAAGCATCCTCGGCAATGGAAAGGTGCTCTCCAAAAGGTTATTTTACTTCTCTCATGCAGCTGAAGGGACCACACTGTTTTCCCCTGGTGCTAGCTAACCTGCCACTTGCCAAGCAGAGCGCTGGCCCTTTGCTGTGGGAGTGCGTGGTGGCCTGGTATTAAGACCCACAAGCCGCCGTGCAGCCTTGGCAGGCTCTGTGCAGGCACCAGCTTCTGGGGGTGGACTGAGCATGCTCTGGGCTCTCACAGTATCTCCCAAGAGGGGTAGGTGAAGAGGACCTTAAAATTGTTCCAGCCCCCCGCTGGCTGCACGCTTGAATATCCCACAGCTTTCTTGCCAGGTGGTCCTCTGCTTTCAGAATCCATCTCAAACTGCTGCCATTTATGGCTTAGACCCTCTGCACCAGCCCCTCCCTAAGCTCTGTCCGCTGCCCTTCCTCCCTTACCTCCCTGCAGAGCCACCGGGAGCTAGCGTGGAAGCCAGCCAGCCAGAAGAGCCACAGCTCCCAAGGGAGCCTCCCATCTGCCTCTGCACAGACCCCGGCCCTGGCCCATGTTCGCCCCTGCTTCCTGGCAGGCTGTCCGCACTACCCTCCCCGGCCACAGCATCCCTTAATTAGATCTGACTGAGAGCCAGCACTCACCTCAATGCTGGACAGCTCCTGAGGTGTCGGCTAGTCAGGTAGCCCCTAGACGGGGAGGCCCTGGACTTGGGGTGTGAGTGGAGCCCAGCCCAAGCTCAAGGATGGAATTTCTGGATGTCTCATTTCATTTGAAGAAAGAGATAGAGCAGGAGAGGAAGGAGTCCAAGGTTGCAAGAGAATTCTTTTAGCAAATAATGAGTGAGCGGTTTTTATGTGGAGCCCTGGCAGGAGTTGTCCCTGGGAGGGAACCAGCCAAACACCAAGTCTTGGCTATTGGAGCCCCTCCCCGCCCCCCACATACATGCCCAGGATGGCCACTGAAAGGGTTAAGTGGGGTTTCTTTCCAGCCTGGGGATCTCTAGTAAGTAATTAACACTGTCAGAAAAACATCTTCCACCCCCTCCCCTCCCCTCCC
>NW_006798649.1:390449-395187 GCF_000442215.2 Lipotes vexillifer | reverse complement strand
CTCCCCTCCCCTCCCCTCCCCAAATGACCTTCTACAGCCCAGCCCTCTGTCTTGCGGCTTACGGTCCCACTGGAGGACAGAGCAACAAGCTCCTGTGCGGTCACCATCCCTGTCACTGCCTAGGACCTGTCCACGCTTTAGCCTGTGTCTCTGAATTCTTCGTCTTGACCACAGCCTCTCTCTCTCTCTTTTGCCTCCACAGCCATAATGAAAGACGGAACACATTTCTACACCCACTGACCGGCCAGGTCCCAGAGGAAAACAAAAAGTTTGACTTGAAAATGTACGTTTACCCCTTACTTGCTGTTGGCCTTTCCATCCTTAACCACCATCATCCCGCTGCCTCTGTGTAGCTAGGAAGAGGAAGGGAGTGGGGGTCAGAAAGGAGAGCAGGAGAGGTTTAGGGTCGCTCACCTCAGTTCTGAGGACTGGAAACTCCTGACACCCATCTGGCTTGATACCCTCAACCACTTTTTCTGGAATCTTGCAGGTCCCAGGTTAGTGCATCCCATGGGCTGAGCTAAAGGAGTGAGACATGTCTGAGGCTGGCATATCAATCACCAGGGGCCTCTGAGGAGAGTAGTGAGGGAATCTGCTATGACCACGAGAGCCAAATGCTAATTCCTCTGATCTTGGCTCAGTAAATGAAAGGAAAAAAAGATAATTAAAGGACTCTCATAGTCCGAGTTCCAGAGTCCTAGGGTCTAGGTTTTTAAGATAAATTTTCAGGAAAAAAAGAGGAGACTGTCCAGGGTTACTGGCATATAATCTCGGAAAAGCAGCAGGAGCCACTGAGAGGACCCCTTGGGAGCACTGAGGGGACCTAATTTGTGCTGAATGCTGGAACAGTGAATGGCAGGGATGGGAAAAGGGATGGGTGGCACCCATTGTCTCTTGGTCTCACTAGTCACTTCTTTTTTGGTCAACTTGAAATCAGATCGACCTTGGACATGTCCAATAAAACAGGTGGGAAACGCCCAACTACCGCCAACAGTGACCTATCCAACCACAACATGGTGTCCGAGGTCCCTCCAGAGCGGCCCAGTGTCCGGGTAAGTCGGGTCCCTCACGCAGGCTGTTGGGGAGGAATCCTAGGAAACGTATTAGGCTGCTTACTTTTTTCTGCAGGTTCCAAAGAGCAGGTCACGTGATGCAGGAAGTGGAGAGTGGGGAGGAAAGAGGGCTCAGACCAGAACCATACAGAAGACCAACATCTAGACCAGGGGTTCTCAGCCTTAGCACTATTAGCATTGGGGGCTGGATAATTCTTTGTAGTGTGGGACCATTCTTTCTCTGTAGCATGTTGAGCAGCAGCCCTGGCCTCTACCCACTAGATGCCAGTAGCCCCCACCCTGTGGCAACCAAAAATGTCTCTAGACATTGTCAAATGCCCCCTGTGGGACAAAATTGCCCCACCCTCACTGAGAACCACTGATCTAGGGGGACAGAAAGAAGAATAACTCATGAAGAATATGGCAATTGGGCACTCAGAAAGGAGGAGGAAGGAAGAGACCATCAGGAGGAAGTAATCAGAGAAGAATGTTGCAAAGAGGTCCAGTAAGATAAGGGCTAAAGGTATCCATGGGGTTTGGCAACATCGTGGTAATTGGAGACCCTGATGAGAGCAGTTCGGTGGTATGAGGAGCGCAGAAGACAAAGACAAGCTGGAGAGGGCTTAAGAGGAGATGGGAGGGCAGATACAGGACACTGAAGAGTAGAAAATTGCTCTTCTAAGAAACTACATAGGGCTTTCCTGGTGGCGCAGTGGTTGAGAGTCCGCCTGCCGATGCAGGGGACACGGGTTCGTGCCCCGGTCTGGGGAGCGGCTGGGCTCGTGAGCCATGGCCACTTATCCTGTGCGTAAAAAAAAAAAAAACAAAACAAAACTAGATAGTAAATGAGAGTGTAGTCATACAATGGAGGACTCTCCAAAAATTAAAAATGGACTGGAGCGAGATGTATAACAAGGATGAACCTTAACAACATAATGCTGAGGAAAAAGCAAGTTGTAGGATATGAAAAACATGGTATCATTTATGTAAAATGTACAAACATGAAACGTAATTCAGCATTTTTATAGATAAGCTTGCAGTACAAGCATATAACCATGGACAGGCATACTAATTTGTGGTCAGTGGTCACCTCTAGGAAGGAAGAAAAGGTAATGAGATTGGGGAGGGGGTTCAAAGGGAGTTTCAGCTCTATTTGTCATGTTTTATTAGGGAAAGAAAACAACATGCAGTGGTGATTTAGTCCCTACTTTTCTGAAATGTTTGAAATATTTCAAAAAATATTTTTTAAAGAAACTTGACCATGAAGGGAAATGAGGGGTGGAGGGTAGCAGCTAGGAGATACGCAAGATGCAGGGAGGTTTTCTTTGTTCATTTTGTTTTGTTTCAAGGTGTTAAGGGCAGGAGGGGAATGACCCAGTAGGTAGTTTCAGGAGAAAGGGCAACGCCAATGAGTCATGTTTGTGTAGAGACAGGAGTCAGGTGCAAAGGTGCTGTCAGCCTGGATAGGGGAGTGGCCCTCTTCCTGAGGCTGCGTAAGAAAGGTATGTGAAACGTGGTGGTGGGGCTAGGAAGTTCAAGACGCTCCCACCTGTTGTCTTCAACTTTTGCAGGGAAGTGGGAGGTAGGGTTTTCTGCTGAGAAGGGTGGGGTTGATAGAGAGGCATTGGGGGGTGGGGGGCTTCAGAATAAGCCCAAGGGTCAGTGGTCAACAAGGAACATTTGGAATATTGCCCAATAATACCGAAGGGTCATCTGAGGTCATAGACTGAATCTGTGTGGCTCTGATCCACAGGTGTGTGGTTTTTCTCCAGCAGTGCTATGGCCTGGCAGATGGTTGCATTGACCTAAGGTTGAGGGTTGCTGGGAAGCTGTGGCAGAAAGATAAGGAGGCTAGAGTATTGCTGAGGGGTTGGCAGGGGAATGGCTGAAGTGGCAGGGAGCAGCTTTTAGGCTGCAGAGAGCAGGTAAAACTATGACAGATGACGGACTGAGAGAAAAGGGAAAGGTTTTAGGATTTACGTATTCCGAGGGTGGTGGATGACTTCTTCAGGTGGCTGATCTCCGCCATTATATGTGGGTTTTTACAAGTAAAGTGCAGAAAATAATTTCATTTTCCAGTTTGGGAGGTACTTTATGATAAACCCCAGTTTCTTCTTTCCTTTGTTCTACAGGTATTTACTAAGTGCTTATTGATAGCTGGACACCTTGCTAGGCTCTGGTGATAAAGAGATGAACAAAACAAAAGTTTCTCCCTACAAAGAGCTCCCAGTCTCGTACGGGAGACAGAAAGTCCACAGTTCTGTTGCAGTGCAACAGATTCTAGACTATGAGAAGTTTCTGAGAAGAGGGAGTGACAACTACTCTGGGAGAACAGGGGGGTGTCGGGGACTAGGGGAGCCTGAATTAGGCTGTGAAGGATGAGTTGGGATTTGGTAGTGGACAAGGGAAGTGGGGTTTCCCCGCCTCCCATGGTGAGCAAAGCCCTAGGGAGCTGGGAGAGAACCACTCGGAGTTTGGCATGACCAGCGGTGGTGCCTTTCTGGTGGAGTGGCAGAAAGTGGGTGGTGGCCCAGCCAGATCTTGTAGACCTGTCCTCGTGTGCTGTGCTGAGGATTGGAATCTCTCCTAAGTGACGAGAGGTAGTGAGAAATTTTTAGCAGAAGAGATGACAACCCGTGAGGCACCAACAGCGGCATCGGAGAAGAAAGGACAGGCTTGAGATCCATTAAGAGGACAGACTTGTCAGCCCTGCGTAAATGATGGTGTGGAGGAATGGAGGGAGGAGGGGACGGCGTGAGCTTGTTCAGAGTTCTGGTGTGGGCCACCGGGTGCATATTGTGGCCCAGTCACTGAGATGAGAGCTACGGAAGAGCAAGTTTGGTTAGAAAGAGGATGAGTTTGGTTTTGCACTTATTTAATCCTAGTTGGACGACTAGTGAGCACATGGACTGGGACACACGAATCTATATCTAGATCCATTCTAGCAAATGAATCTAGATATAGATTAGGGAGTTTTCAGCATATTGCTGGCAGCTGAGGCAATGGGTATGGATGACATTACACAGGCACAATGTATGACGAGACTAAAAGCGTAAGTTTGAGGTCTGTCAACACTTAGAGTGGAGGTGGAGGTTGAGAAGGACTGGCCACAGATGCAGATATTGAAAAGTAAGGAATAGTGGCCCAGAAACCAAGAGAAGAGTTCTGGGAAGGACAGGAAGTTTCACATTATCGGTGCTTGAGCGTGTCAGGGACTGAGTGGCCTGAGTTGGCATCGCAGGGACCATTTCTGAAAAGAGTGGAGGAGGTTTAGGAGTAAAGGGAGGAGAGGAAGTCGGGACTCTTCCCAGAAGCCTGTCTCTGAGGAGAGAGAGAGGGAAGGGAGGGAAGGTGTTACCTGACGGGGACAGCTGGTGGAGGGTGGAGGGGGCCGTCAGGTGTGTGTGGGTGCGTGAGGGACAGTGAGGAGGAGGAGAGAGAACGACTGAGAGAGACAGAGACAGACAGTGACAGAGAGACAGACAGTGAGTGAGAGAGAGAGAGGGATGCTTTAAGATGAAGAGAGCTGAGCGTGTTTGCTTAGGAGAAGCAGCCAGTGGAGGAGGAAAAAGTGAAGACGGGTTTGAGAGGTTATCAATGAAGCAAGTCTCAGAGGAGACAGCAGGCTGGACCCAATAGCCTTGGAAAGGAGGAAAACGCCTCTTCTTCTGACACTGAAGGGAAAG
>NW_006798649.1:390068-390439 GCF_000442215.2 Lipotes vexillifer | reverse complement strand
GAAAGAGACAAGGAGAGTGGTAAGGGCAGTAATTTTCTGGGTAAAAGGGTGTGAAATTGAGGAAGCGCGAGTCCGAACAACCTCAATTTTCTCTGTGGGGGTGGATCCAGACCACTGCGGGGAAGGCAGAGGTGGGCAGGTCGCCGGGCTCGGGAGAGGTGTGCAGCGGAGCACCGGGGACTGAGGGGTCACGGTGGCCTCATCTGTACTTTGGTGTGATTGTTCTCCAGCAGCACTATAATCTGGCTGTGAGTGCAGGGAGGGTGGATAATTTAATTAATCAGGGATTTCGACTTTCAGAGAAGATCAAGCGGAAAGGCACTGGATAGGGTGTTGGTGTTGGAGAGTGCGGTTGATCTATTCCACCAGGG
>NW_006798649.1:385232-390058 GCF_000442215.2 Lipotes vexillifer | reverse complement strand
ATAGGGAAACAACTAACACCAGGAGGTAGCTCATGGATCCAGGAATAAAAGGCAAGTGTTGAGGAGTTGGGGATCTCAGTGGAGTAGAAAAGGTGGTGTCGTTGAGGGGTGGAGTGAGACAGCCCAGAGGATGGGACGCTGTGATCAGAAGATAGGGATATGAGAATTGACAAAGCTGGTGGTGAAGGGGCTTGGGAGCTGGCCAAGTCTAAGGTGTTGCCAATGGAGTGAGTGGCTGGTGTGGAAGTGGAGGATTTTGGACTTGAGGACATCAAGGTAGTTTAAAGTTAGGCCACTGGATGGGTCATCGTCCCTCTCACTGTGGAGCAGTGAAATTGTCCACAGTGATGACAAGACTTAGAATGGAGAAGATGACTGATATCAAAATCCTTAGACTCAGGCTTCCCTGGTGGCGCAGTGGTCGAGAGTCCTCCTGCCGATGCAGGGGACACGGATTCATGCCCCGGTCCGGGAAGATCCCACATGCCGCGGGGCGGCTGGGCCCGGGAGCCATGGGCGCTGAGCCTGCGCGTCCGGAGCCTGTGCTCCGCATCGGGAGAGGCCACAACAGTGAGAGGCCCGTGTACTGCAAAAAAAAAAAAAAAATCCTTAGACTCTGAAAAAATGATCTAGAAGCTGATAGTGGTGAGAAGGGCTAAACAGTGAAAGATCACTGATACTTCGAGAAAGAGAGATTGTTGCCAGAATGTGGGGAAGTCCCAGTGGCAATAAGGAGCTAGGAGAACACCCATACATCCTACCTGCTCTGTGGTATGTTGGACGTTCAAGAATGAATAGGGGGCTTCCCTGGTGGCGCAGTGATTAAGAATCCGCCTGCCAATGCAGGGGACACGGATTCGAGCCCCGGTCCGGGAAGATCCCATGTGCTGCGGAGCACCTAAGTCCCTGCGCCACAACTCCTGAGCCTGCGCTCTAGAGCCCGTGAGCCACAACTACTGAGCCCGTGTGCCACAACTACTGATGTACGCCTAGAGCCTGTGCTCCGCAACAGGAGAAGCCACTGCACTGAGAAGCCCGCACACCGCAACGAAGACCCAACACAACCAAAAATAAATAAATAAAATAAATACATCTATTAAAAAAAAAAAAGAATGAATTGGGCTTGGAGAAGATGATGACGTAGGGAATTTACTTGAAGTTGAATGGGTCTGAGAAAGCATTATGAAAGAGGTAAGGAGTAAGGCCAGTAGAGGAGGATAGGCCAGGAGTGAAATGAAAAATCTTACTTTCTCCTTAAGAAAAAGCAAAAAACACACATCCCCGTGAGACAGGTAGGACTATAATTTTGAGCCGCATTTTAGAGATAAGAAAAAGAGCAAAGAATTGAAAGGCCTTGCCCTTGAGTTAGTAAGAGATCCAAGCTTCTCACCTGGGCCTCTTAACGTGAGGGCCCCCAGGGATAGCTCCCACCAAGGGCAGCTCCCCTGGCGGGTGGAGCAGGAAGGAGGAGAGGGAGAGTTAAGCTGGCTGCTCTCTGCATCCCTAGGCCACCCGGACGTCCCGCAAGGCCATCGCTTTCGGCAAGCGCTCGCACTCCATGAAGCGGAACCCCAGTGCTCCTGTCACCAAGGCAGGCTGGCTTTTCAAGCAGGTGAGGCCTCCTATTCCATTCTGCCCACCGCATCCCTGCTTTCTCCTCATAGCGCTGTAGTTCCTCTGTAGTTGTAACAGCCCATGTATATTTTGCTATGTCCCTCCAGGTCCTATTTTGGTATATCTCTGAGAAATCTCCTAATTTAATAAAGGCTCAGAGAGGTTGAGTATCTTCCCAAAATCACACGGAGAAATTCGTGTTATATTTGGGAATTCAGCCAGGTCTCCTGATGGGCAGATGCAATGACTTTGAAATATGCTGTCATCAACCCTATCAGAGCAACCCAGTGGCTCAGTCAGCAGGGCCCTCTTGCTATGAAGGGAGGGGGATGTCTCCTCTAAGTCTAGGGGTCCAGTTCTCCTCGTTGACCTGGCCACTATCCCTGCCGGACCTTCTGCTCACTCTTTCTGGCTCATCGCTGCACCGTTTATCTTCCCTGGGGGAGACACTGAGGCCCAGAATGACAGAAGTGGAAGGTCACAGGCAATAATGTAATGTCATTCCCTGCCTCTGAGGGCTCTTGGGGGTTGCTGCCACTTGTTAGTCACAGAGCTGCAAACAGAGGCAGGATGTCCTTATAATGAGTGCAGCCCTCTTTCCACTGCACGCCCCCACCTCCCCCGGCCCAGGTCACAGACTATCCTGTCTATTCCCCACTTCTCCTGTAGGCCAGCTCCGGGGTTAAGCAGTGGAATAAACGCTGGTTCGTCCTGGTGGATCGCTGCCTCTTCTACTATAAAGGTGAGCTTGCGCCTGGCACTGGCAGGGGCTGTGGGAAGCCAGGGCCCCCTCTTTCTCATTCTGCCCTGTCACAGGGCTCGGTTTCTGATGGATGTTGGGGGTAGGGGGGGCACATATCCCCCCTGTGGTCTCCAGCACCAGTGGCACGTGACAGGGGTTAAAGACAAAGCTCGCATTCACTCACTCATTTCACATTCGACAGTATTTACTGAGTGCCTCTACGAGATTTCAGGCAGAGTTCTAGGTCCTGGTGGGTGGTGTGGTGGATGAACAAGACAGTCAGATGACAGAAGGTGAAGTCCGGGGGAGGGCGTGGGTGGGAAAAGAAAAGGAGGAAGAAGACGAGGGTCCCTGGTCATCACTAGCAGGTCACCTGCTAACTGGACCTTGTATGTTGAGCTTCCCCCATCCCACTGGAATGTATGATCCGATCTGTGTAGGCAGGATTTTTGGGTCAGTTTTGTTCACTGCTGTACCCACAGCACTGTAAACTGCACCTGGCACATAGTAGGTGCTCAATGAATGTGGAGTAAATGATTATCCCCCAGCTTCTGCCCTCTTTGCCCACCCCAACACTCACTCCCTTTCCTCCCCCACAGAAAGGAGGGCAAAACTCTTAGAACTTTGGTGCAGCAGCCTCTAGGAAGTTATTTTTAAAGTATGTACAGCAACAATATGTCAAGGAGGGCAGGGGCGAACTAGTGAGGGTTGATGACAGTGACGGTTCTGTCACACTGATGCAGTGCAACGAGGCCTGGGCGCTGAGGAGAGGATAAAATGATCTAGCAGCAAGAGTGGCTGTTTCCTTTTCCTCCATGCCCTGGGAATGGCAGAGCTCTGATTTCTCCAGGTCTCCTGGGAGCAATTCACTGAATCATTAACTTTGGCAAACAAAGGTTGTACCTAGTGACCACCCCCACCCCCACCCCCACCCCCGCCCCCGCCCTTAGAACACTGCTGTCCCTGTGCCCTGAGGCACCTGAGTCCCAAGGAGAGAGATCAGGAAGGGGATGCACGTCCAGGGTCTAGTCACAGAGGAAACCCCAAGATTGAGGGAGAAGAATCTGCTCAGGCTGGGCCCCGGGATGTAGGGCCGCACAGGAGCCAGAGTATAACAGAAGCTGGAGGGAAAGCCAGGGTCTCTGCAGGGAAGACACTCTGGGCCTGGTGTGAGGGGAGGACATTAAGAAGCTCTGAACCCAAGGGGCATGGAGATGGAGGGTCACTACGCACTGAGGGGTGCTCTCAGGAGACCCCTAGACACTGGCCTGGACTCAGCCAGGCAGGGGGCCCACCCCCTCCTGGGGATGAGGGCCTCTGCCTTCCTGAAGAAGCTCTGGGCTCCCAGCCCTCCCGTTGCCTTTAGCTTAGTCCATCCTCTGGGTACCGTGCCGAGGTCTGCCCAGGAAACTGGACCTTGGGCTAAGTACCTCGTGCAAGTGACGAGTAAGCGGAGACGGGGAGCTAGTGGAGTCTGTAACCCCTGTGAGATTTCTTCTGAACCCAAGCTGAGGGTCTTACAAGGTCTCTAGACCCAGGAATAAAGAGCTATCCCAGGGAAGTGGGGAGGGTCTTGCCATGGCCTCAGAGTTAGCCCCAACCTCATGGTTCCCACACAGCAACCCTACCCTTTCGGTCTCCTGCTGATAGCTGGGGGCCTGACTAGCTAATCCTTCAGGCTCCTTTGGAGATTCGGGATGAATTATGCAGCAGCCTGATTGTTAGCCTGCTTCTGGGGATCAGAGGGCGGGGGGCCGTGTCTTCTGTGCAGACATGGGGACTGTAAAGGGGAGGGGTCTAGTCAGGAGAAGACAAAGCAAGCTGCCAGGTGCCTAGGAGAACCTTAGAGACAATTACCCAGAAGAGCCAGAGCCGATGATGCGAGCGTCCCCTCTACCGCGCCCCATCCCATTATATCCTGTTCCATGTGTCACTGTTGGGATCACCTCGTTTGGAGAGGCGCTGTGGATGGGAGGGAGGTTAAGAAAGCTATAGCTCGAAAGTCAGACTTCTTGGGTTAAAGACTAATCCACCACTTTCTGCTTAAGTAACCCTGGACAAGTTATTTAATCTTTCTGTGTCTCAACCTCCTTACCTATAAAATGGAGATCGTAAGAGTACCCATTCATAGGATTGTTGGGCAGGTTAAATCCATTAAGCCTTTAACTTAGAACATATAGCAAGCACTCCAAAAGGTTGGCTCTTCTGTGCTTGTTTGCTTGCATACTGGAATGTGAGCTCCCCAAGGGGGGGCACTACTACTCTCGCATTCACCTCTACAGTCCCCAAGTCTAGAACAGTGCCTGTAGGGCTGCCACGCTCCCCAGCTCCAGGGAGTGTGCCTCTTGCTGTGCAGAGCACGCCCTGTGTGGTTGTGTGGTGGCCCCGAGTGCCTGACAAATAGTAGATGAGTAACAGATATTTGTTGGTATTTATCCTAATAGGGCTGATAGCCTCCCCGCCCCACCCC
>NW_006798649.1:360895-384505 GCF_000442215.2 Lipotes vexillifer | reverse complement strand
CCGCACACACACATCTCACTTGTGCCTCTATTCCCTTGACAGATGAGAAGGAGGAGACCGTCCTGGGCAGCATCCCCCTCCTGAGCTTCCGGGTGGCTGCGGCGCAGCCCTCAGACAACATCAGTCGAAAACATACCTTTAAGGTCAGTTGGCCTTCCTCTCCCAGGTCAGGTAGGGGAGGGAGGCCGGCTCTTCTAGAGCGTATAAGAATGAAACAGGATCAAGAGCCACCTCCTTAGGAACCCCAAGTGGTAGTACTGGGGGGAGCAGGCAGTGGTCCCTGGGCTCAGTGCAGGCTGTTGTGAGGCTGTGCCGGGACCCCTTCCTCTTCTCTCCCCAGGGTGGGCCTGTAGAGATGAGCTTCAGTGGTACCACAGTCTTTCCTGGGGGACAATTAGTTATGTGCTGAGGCCATGGACCCTCTGCCCGGTGGCCTGGCACCTAGGAAATCCCTCACGGCAGAGGCAGGAACCGTGGCCGGGTGGGTTTCTAAGATCCATTCTGGAAAGTCTTCCTCCCCACTTTGGGCCCAGGGAACTAGAGCCCCAGTCAAACTTACTCAAAGGGTCTCAGATGTAAGTTGTTCACTACTATTCAGTGTACGGCACGTTCCCACCGGCCCATGTAAGGGCCCTCGATTTGTCATTTGTCCTCACTTTCCTTTTTATCCCTTTGCCCTTCAGCCCTGCTGCCTGCACCCTGTCCCCTCTCCAGCCCTTGTCATGGGCCAGCACCCTAGTATTTTTGCCACCTTGTAAAATGGGTTTTGTAGGCCTGTGTTTTTCAGTTTCTATAAACGACATGCTCTAATTTAAAAAAAAAAAAAAAAGAAATCTTTGCAGAAAGTTAGGAATTGAGTTTCATTATAATTGAAAGCTACAAACCTCACAGAGACACAGTTTGAGGAAATAAGGGCCCAGGGAGATGAACCTCACCTGCTTGCTCAGTGCCACTGCTCGGAACCCCTGGGGGATCCACCCATCAAAGACGGGACTGCAGCTGTCTCATCCTAGGCCAGTGATTTTCCACATTTAAAAATTCATGGCCCATTAAAAACAATGAAAATTCCATGCCCTTTTTGTATTTTGTGATGCAAAGATCATAGGTTCTTTTTCATTTTCCAAATATAAAATTATGATATCAACCATGCATTTTCTTAGTACAAAGCCCTCTCTCCCCCAGTTGAGAATTGCTGTCCAAGACCCTGAAAACCCAGAGGTTACTCGAGGGCAGCATCCGAGTTCCTGGGGCCCCAGAGACTCTGCCCTTTCTGTCCTTCAGCTCTGGTCACCTGGCCACAGAGAGGTGGGCAGACACATAGATGCTGCTCTGGGGAACAAAGAGGGACTTCTTAGGCATATAATTAGTTTCCAGCCTCCAAGGGTCCTGTCTGCAGAATGAATAATCAATAAAACGCTGGCTCCAGGGAGCCGGATTTTAGCTGGGGAAATAGGAACAGGCTGTTTAACCAATAACAAACAGGCCTGCTGTACACAGGCACGCACACACTCCCACACAGTCAGACAGCCTGTCTTATCCTTCCCCTCCAGACCTGCGTGCGCGCGCGCGCACACACACACACACACACACACACACACTCCAGCTCGGGAGCTCTGCGGGCAGCCCCGTTAGAACAACGTCCCGGTGACTGACACACCCCTCCATAAACCCCAGATCTCTGTGCCCATCAGCCCCTCTCCTCCTTCCCTTTCCCCTGAGGAGTGCACTGGCTCTTTAAAAGCCAACTCTGAGGGCTGTGCTCAGTGGCCCACAAAAGGTTCAGATTGTGGCTATTCAGTGGCCTTTCCCCAGGGAAGGGAGGGGAGATGAGACAGATGGGAGGCTTGTCCTGCTGCGGTCACCAAGCGAAACCCTCAGATGGCCAGTAATGAGCCAGCACTGTTCCCACCCAGCCTGCTGCTGAATGGCCTTCCTCTGTCCCTGCACAGCCCCGTGGGGGCTCTGTGGGCTCATCCATGGGGGCACCTCCCTCAATTCTCTGGTCCCCTTTCATGCTTCCAGGCTGGTGCCCCCTCCTGGCTCCCCATCAATCACCCTGTCTTTTCCCAGGCCCTCTGCCTTCTCCTGTCACAAGCTGTTGTTCCCGTGCCTTTGCTCTCTCCTTGTTTCCCCATGGGTATGTTTTGTCCTCCAGCTTGACCGTGAGCTCTTCAAGTGCTAAGAGCATGTCTTTGCTTTCCCTGTGACTGGTGCCCAGAGCAGAGCTCTGCACACACAGGATGCTCACTGGATGCTTAGCAAATTAATTATTTGCTGCCACTCCTACCAGCCCAGGACACACCCACTCGTCCCACCTGTGTGTCTCTCCCCTCTACAATAACCCTGTGTTCTCCACCCCAGAGGGCTTACTTGGGCCCCTGCTCTCCATATCCCTGTGCAGTTTCAACCCCCAGATGCCTCTTCACAACTTCACTGGCTTTTCGTCAGCACCTCCCTGTCTCTGCCTACCTGCTTGGCAGCCCTGCTGGAGGGTGGGGACTGGCCGGATCCAGAGGAAGGAGGCCCATCTCTGTCCTCAGAGAAGTAGGATGCTCCCTCACTGGGTAATGGCTCCTGTGGAAAGACATCATGTGCTGGGGAAGGTGCTGAGGAGAAGTGAAGGTCCGGCTGGGAAAGCACTCGAAGGGTGTGGATTTGACACTGTTGCTTAGGAGAACCCTGGAGCTTGGTCAGAGGAGCCCTGTTTTCTCTCCTTCCAACCCCCAGAGACCCAGGATTTAGCACCCAAGGGGTCATAGGCCAAAGTGAAGTTCACATCTGAGACTCTTAAACACTTTTGGATCTCTCATGTTGAATGGGATGAACAAGGCTAGGTGCTTTTTCTGGGAGATTTGTCTCACCTAGGAAGTGTTCTGAGACCCCAGAAAGAATCTAGCACTGGAGCGTCTTTTCCTCTTGGACCCTCCCCCATCAAACAGATGCATCAGTTAAGGCCAGAGCAAAATCTCGAGTTGTTTACAGTTGCAGGGCTGGTCGGGAACAGAGCTAGGATTAGCACTGGGCTGCCCTGCCTTCTCTCCTCAAGCAACCCGGGTTTGCCAGGTGCAAGCTGTCCACCCCCACTCCTGGTGGGCTGACCTGAGCCTTGCTGTGTGCTGTGGTCCCAGTGGTGACACTGAGTAGAAGGGGCTAGTGTGAATAGCTCCCCACTTCCCTCTGCTCCTCAACATTCCTGTCACGTCTCCTGTCTCTCCTTCTGGTGTTCGGTTGACCTGTTCTCTGCTTCTCCTTCTTCTGGCCGCGTGAGGACCCCTCCTCTGGACAGGAGCTCGCTTCTGGGTTACCGCCTGCTGCGCCTGCTTGCAGCCGCCAACTAGGTAGCGTGCTCTGAGTGTCTGTGCATGCCCCCCGCGTGGCCGTGCTGTCCCGCTGCGCGGAAGAGAGTGCCAGCTTCTCAGAGGCTGAGCTGGGGCCGAGACTGGCATGTGGTCGGGGTAGGGGGGCACCTCTCCCAGGCATGGGGTAACTGCCCTTCAAATCAAACATGGAATTTGATGGGAGAGCAGGCGAGGTAATTGTCCCTCAGGTGGGGCAGGTCAGCTTACCTGGCCGTTGGGCTGCCTAGTGGTGTCCAGAGAGCTAGTCCAGGCAGATACTTGGATGCCAGCTGGGGCACTTGGGACAGCTGTGGGCCTCCTCACATTGCCCTGAGCTCCATATGGGGCGGAGAGCTGCAGGTCAGGGGGACGACCTGCCTGACCACCTGTCCTGTGGGCGTGGGTGTCTTCTCCCCACAGGTGACTGTGTGCTGGGTGGACGAGGCTGGGGACAGTTCCACGCACTGCCTCTCCCCACAGGCTGAGCACGCCGGGGTCCGCACCTACTTCTTCAGTGCCGAGAGCCCCGAGGAGCAGGAGGCCTGGATCCAGGCCATGGGGGAGGCTGCCCGAGTACAGATCCCCCCAGCCCAGAAGTCGGCGCCCCAGGCCGCATGTCACAAGTGAGTGCCGGGGACCGGGCATAGGCATGAGGACTGCTATTAGAGAGAGAGAGGAGGAGTGAAGAGGTGCCCATCTCTGTGCCCTTGCTGAGCCCAGCACGTGGACTTGAACCTCTGAGAACATGTGAACCAACTCCTTGCCTCCCAGCAGCGTGCCTGGCTAAGTGAATTCGGAGCCTGTAGTCTCTTTTCCCCTGGCCAGCTCCTTCTGTTCTCTCTGAGCTGGTGGAGGCCAAGAGAGAAGCCGGGTTCCATCCGGGCCTGGCCAGGAGCCAAAGACCAGGGTCATTTGCTCGTTTTGTTATGCATACAGCCTTTGTGGGACTCCGGTTTGAATCCCAACTTGAACACTTGCCCACTGTGTGACCTAAGTGTAAGTTACTTAACCTCTGACCCTCAGAGACAATAATTATAATCCTACCTCATAGGGTTGCTGTGAGGACTCAGCAGTATGGGTAAACTGCTTGACAGGCAGCAAGCACTCAGCATGTGACTGCTCCTGTCACTTCACCCCGTCATCACCCGCAGTCTCAGCACCTGTCTCTACTTGAACTGGGCATTGAGTCTTAAGTTAGGTGTTAGCAGATGTTAAGTTAGATGTTCCAGCAGAAGGAAGTTTTACAGTAGAGACTCCAAGTCCGTGTACCTGTCTTGAAAATGTTTACCAAGCAGTGTCTCAACAAGGATGCTTGACTATGTTGAATTGGGGAAGGTGTAGCGAAAACATTGTCATGAGATTCCATCTTTGCTTTGATCAAGGGGTGGAATTCCAGAACTTCACTCATTCTTTTCATAAATATTTACTGTAAATAGAAATGTGCATAGGGTGCTCGGAAAACAAGGTAGGAAAAGTCTGACGAGCTCCTACCTCATGGAGCTTATACTCTCGTAGAAAGTCCTAGAAGATGCTTGTTTGGGAGAGGGGAACTAGCCTCTTTCTATGCCTGTGAAGTTTGAGGCAGCAGCTTCAGCCCCTGGTGCGCCTGCCATGTTTGATCTCACACAGTCCTATCCACCCTGCCAACGAGGAGCCCAAGACTCGTGGAAGTTAAGTAACTTTCTAAAGGAGAGAGGGCTGACCTGTCACAAACCTCTGTAGCTGAGACATCAAGGATGGTTCCGATTATATGCAGTGTGTAGTGCACACCAAGTGAGGGGGGCTGGATCAGGGACAGACTACAGGAGACACCTAGTCTGGGTGAGGTTAGTCTCAGCCATAGCTAGGAGGCTGGACTCAAGGAGTGTCAGCAGAAGGGAGCGGAGGGTGACACGTGAGGAGGACCAGCAGGGCAAGACGAGCACATACGCAACAGGCCAGCTTGGATTATGCTTTATAACTGCCCAGGCTGGAGCAAGTATATAAAATGGTAGGATTTAGGAAACAGAATTGGAATTCATTGAACCCTGTTTCCATCACTGCCTTCCTGTCTGTCCATCTTTCTCCACTCCTTTTCTCCTTCCCAGTTTCCCCCCACCTGAACTCCATGCTGGGCTGGAGTCCCTTACAACATCTCCCTTGGCATCCCACAGCCACGAGAAGCCAGACTCTGAGAACATCCCACCCAGCAAACACCACCAACAACCCCCCCAAAACAGCCTTCCCAAGCCTGAACCAGAGGCCAAGACACGAGGAGAGGGTGATGGCCGAGGCTGCGAGAAGGTGGAGAGGAGGCCTGAGAGGCCTGAAGTCAAGAGCGAGCCTCTGGTGAAAGCCAATGGTGTCCACGCTGGACCAGAACCAGCCTCAGACCCGGGCAGCCCTTACCCAGAGGGCCCAAGGGTCCCAGGAGGTGGGGAGCGGCCCACCCAGCCCAATGGCTGGCAGTATAGCTCCCCAAGCCGGCCGGGGAGCACAGCTTTCCCACCTCAGGACTCAGAAAGTGGGGGGCACCGGCGGAGCTTCCCCCCACGTGCCAACCCCGACAAAATCGCCCAGCGCAAGAGCTCCATGAACCAGCTTCAGCAGTGGGTGAACCTGCGCCGAGGGGTGCCCCCTCCTGAAGATCTTCGGAGGTGAGGCCTGGTGGGGTGGGGTGGAGAGGGGATGGTGTTCCGGCTGGGGGCTGGGGCTGGGGGAGTGACATGGAGGCACCCTCTGTTGGAAACCTTCTGGAAGCCAGGCTGAATTGGGAAACCAAGAAAACCCCAGGATTCCCTGCTTGCCCAGATGCTTACTAACCCCATGGCTCCATCTGTAGAGTTTGCCCCCTGCCCCTGATTCTTGCTGTCTCTGCCTACTTACTTCAGAGGAAGGGACAGAGCACCCAGTGCCTCTCACAGGACGTTGGGCGGCCTGAAACATGCAGGCAGTCACAGAGAGGGGCCTTTAAAGCTGTTCCAGCCAGACATCCGTCCGTGCTTTCCACCCTTGACAGCATCCAGTGTTTCTACCAATGCGAGACTCACTAACTGCCAAGGCAACTCACTCCGTTTTTGAAGCTCTAACTGTTTGCAAGCCATTATTTATAAGCAGTTTTTAAAACAGAAAAACGTTGCCACTCATTGGCCCTAGGCTCTTCCCAATAGACCAATTTGCTTCTTTATCTAGTGACTGGCTTTCAAATATTTGAAGACATTTATTGGGCCTGATTGTGTTCATCAGGGCAAGTGGGGCTGCCGCTCCTTCCCTGGTGGTCTGGGAGGGCAGCTCACTGTGGTGGTCTGCCCTGCCCTGGGGAGAGCGCCCACTAGGGTTGAGTCCCAGGAACGGACTGGTTGGGCCCTTGACAGGATCATAAAATCGGCGAAGCCATCCCTTTGTCCCTCCTCCGTTGTCCCCCTCCAGGTGCCTGGTACACTCTAGTGTTCTCTCTGCTCTTAGCCTCTCTGGAAAGAATCTGATAAATTGGTTCATGCTGAGATAGAGATGGCTAATAAGGCTTAAAGTTTCTCCCCAGGGAGACAAAGAGACAAAGATGGAAGCTCTGAATGGTGAAATTTCTGGCCTCAGGGAACTGGTTGAGGGGGAGAGCTTTGAGGACAGGTCTTTCCTTGCACTTCTGGAGACAAGCCTCCGTGCCTGGGCAGTGGGCGCCCCTGAATGCTCGCAAGGTCAGCCTAGGGCACCATTCACCTAGTCAGACCCCACTCTCGGCTGGAGGACAAGGAGGAGGGGCTGGGGCACGGGCAGGTGGCTGGGGGCGTGCCCATTTTGTCTGGCTTCCTTACAAAGTCCTCTCTGTCTCAGTCCCTCTAGGTTCTACCCTGTGTCCCGTAGGGTCCCTGAGTATTACAGCCCCTACTCCTCCCAGTACCCTGATGATTACCAGTACTACCCGCCAGGGGTACGGCCGGATAGCATCTGCTCCATGCCGGCCTACGATCGGATCAGCCCACCCTGGGCCCTGGAGGACAAGCGGCACTCCTTCCGGAATGGAGGCGGCCCCGCCTTCCAGCTGCGTGAGTGGAAGGAGCCTGCCGGCTATGGGCGGCAGGATGGCACCACCTGGATCCCCAGCCCCTCCCGGCAGCCTGTCTATTATGATGAACTGGATGCCGCCTCCGGCTCCCTGCGCCGCCTGTCCTTGCAGCCCCGTTCCCACTCTGTGCCCCGCTCGCCAAGCCAGGGGTCCTACAGCCGCGCCCGCATTTTCTCCCCCATCCGCTCACCCAGTGCCCGTTTCGAGCGGCTGCCACCTCGCAGTGAGGACATCTATGCTGACCCTGCTGCCTATGTGATGAGGCGATCCATCAGCTCCCCCAAGGTGAGCCACCAGCCTTCCCCTCCTTCCTCAGCCCCTGAGATCCCCCGGAAGCCTAAGACGATCTGCTGAGAAGAGGTGGAGATGCAAGGGCATCTGGGGACATGGGATCACTGGGCTGTGTCAGCAGGACCAGGGATGCTGCCCAGGGGAAGCCACTGGCCCTGCGGTTCTGTCCATAGGAGAGCTGCCTTGGGGGATTTGCCTTGCCCCTGAGTAGAAACACTGCCCTCTGTGTCCATCCCCAGACTGTACCAGGAGCCCTAATTCTATATAAGAGGACAGAGAGGGTTCTATCTTTTCAAATCTTGAGGACCTGGACAGATCATTGCAAGGATATTGCAATGGTTAAAGGCTGTCCATTTTAGTTTGAAATCTGCTCTGGGACAGGTTACAAACATCCCTAACCTTGAACTTCAGTTGGTGGGGAAGTCCATATCCCAGCCGGACCCCCTCACCTCTCCAATCCCCTTTCTCTTCCAGTATGATTACCTGGGAGACAGGCGGCCAGTCCCTGCAGGACTGTTCCCCTACAACTACCCACCATCCCCCACGGTCCACGATAAGATGGTACGTCCTCTCCTCCCACTCCACTTCCCCTCAGGACCTCTCCTCCCAGGGCGGGGCCAAACTAGGGCAGCCGCAGGGATGCTCTGTGCCCAATGCCTGGCCCGTCTGGTCTTTAGCAGCCTCTGGATACCTCCTCCCTCCGGCCTGGACTCTAACCCCAATATAGAGAGTGGTGTCAGTTACCCCTCCTCCTCTGTGACACAGGGCAGAGGAGCAGGGACAAGATCTGGAAGCGTGAAATGTCCCCAGTTCTCTGAGTCTCAGAGCAACTCCCCTCCAGCATGCAGAGGGGCCTGGACAGGGGGCTTAGGCCGTGGGCTGGGAAGAAAAGTTAAGCTAGAGCTCCCCAAACAGGCATGATCTTCTAGTCTTCTTACCCCTAAGCGTACTTGCCTCAAGCTTGTCCTTGCCTGGAATGTCACTTTGGGGGAAAGAGACTAGAAGTCGGATTGAGGAAGAAAAGATTTTCCATACTGTGTCTCCTGCTACTTTCTCTCCCCTTTCTACTTGTGTCTCTTCCGGGAATTTGTTCTCCTGAGGACTTTTGTCTCCACCCGGAGAACTCGATGCAGATGCTCCACCTGGGGAGCTGGGGAAAACCACTGGAACCAACAGGCAGAATCCTTGTCCCCGACGGCCTGCCACTGACCCCTCTCTCTGAGTCTTCTCTGCCGGTGTCCAAACTCTATAGCCAAGACACACAGCAAATGCACCCATCCGGAAACAGTGGATTTTCCAGAAAACTCAGAAAAAGCTCCAGGAAGTGCTGACTAGATGGCTTCAGTGGTGCTTCCCTCTCCCAGGGCAGGGCCAGGCCGACCCAGGAGCCTCGGAGTGTGTCCCTCCTCTCGCTGGGCTTGTCCAGCAGACAACCTCTGTGGCTGCCCGCACCCTTCCCCCCTCCCTTCCCTAGACTCCTCAAGGCCAGAGAGGCCTCTCTTTGTCGCTGCCCAGCTAACTCTTAACTGCTTTGCTTCCTTTTTATTGTTTTCTTTTGTCCTGTTCCTGTTTGTTTGTGTTGCCGTTGGGCCTCGGGCTCCGGGTAGGATGAACTTTTAGACCTTCAATTGCAAAGAAACCTAGAGTATTTGGATCAGCAGGTAGGCAGAGCTGGTGCCCCTTACCATCCCCCTGCCCTCCCTTCACGTCTCCCTGCTCCTCCCCGCCTTCTCATCCCCCATCCATTTGACAACCTTTGTTGGCAAAACCAGGACACAACAAAGTGGCTTATATTTTGGTTTGCACCTTCACACCCCTTCTCTGCAAAGCCCTTTAGGGCAGCTGGGAGTTTCCTGGGGAAAGGAGAATTGTAAATTACCACATGAATAATTAATGTCACCGCCTATTTGTTCGACCCAGATGGAACTGCCCCCAGGGGGCAGGCGGGAATTTGCATTTTTGCTGGATAGAGTTGCAGAGACAGGGAGGAGCTCTGTGCTGGGGCCTAAGAGGCTAAGGATTTAGTTCAGCCTGAATCTGGGAAATTAGCCTATCCTATTCCACAGGTTGTGGTTAAACTCCACATTTTGTAAGCGAAGGACCACAGACCTGCCCTCCAATGATTTTTAAAATCATGGTAATTCGGTATATATGTTAGTTCCTCTGCTACTAAGTTCTTTTGTATGCACGGCTCATGTTTTCCTGAGAATTCAGTGCTGTAGGCAGAGGGAGTGTCATCAATCCAGTGTTAACAGATAAGCATCCTGAAGAGGCAATGAGTGTCCCCATGTGATGAAAGCAATCGGCTGCCTGGGCTCTCACCTTTGGCCACCTTGCCTTTTGAGACTAAGGAGGCTGTGATACTGGGTTTAGACAGGCCAGGGGTCAATATGCTGGGCAATTTATATGAGCACCTGCTCATATTCAGATCTGTGCTACAAACCATGGGGGACCTGGATGTGTACCAGATCCAGGTGGAGGCAGCCTGGGGTGGTAGAAATAATAATGTTAGTAATAATAATAATAATAGTGGCAGCAGTTACCGTAATTGGATGCTTCCTCCATGCCCTGCAACTATTCTAAGCATTTTACAGATCCTAACCTTTATAACAACTCTGCAAGGTAGGTATTGTTATTATCCCCATTTCGTAGGGGATATGATGAAACTAAAGCCCAGAGAGATCAAATAACACGCCAAGGACACACAACCAGTGAACAACAGAGCTTGGATATGACTCTGAGCTTTTGACTCAGTTTACAGCTGAGGAAGCATCTAACATGTGAAGAAGCTGGGGTTGAACCTCATCAGGATGATTTTGTGCTCTTAACATTGTAGAGAGAACCATAAACTTGATATCAGGGGACGTGGCTGCAAATGCTGGTGGTTCTAGTCACAAGCCATGTGACCGTCATCTCACAGGGTCTCGGTGTCTCAGTGAGGTCGTCCTCACGGGAGCCCTTGGGTACTGGGAAGCATGATATACACATTTTAATCGGCAGTGATGGCTCCTGGCCCTCAAGAACATTGCATTTTAGTCCCAGAAGGAGCATGTGGTGTTGACACCATAAGCATTCTAGTCCACGTGCGGATGACTCCCGGCAGGCCCTCCTGCCCGCAGCCCATCCACACTGCTGGCTTTCCAAGCATTCAGTGCAGATGGCAGGGCCCCTTCCTGGGGGCTTCTGCCCTCACAGAGGGGCTGCGGGCTTCAGAAATAACCTTTCAGAGGACCTCTCCCTACATAAACGATAATACTCTTAAAAGGCAGTCTTGTATGATAAGAAGAGTGCAGGACATAGTCAGACACTGCACTCTAGTTCCAGCTGTGCCATTTACGGGGATTTTTTTTTTTTAAACCTTGGTCTCTCTGGGTCTTTGTTTTCTCAATCATGAGACGGACATTGTAGGACCTGCCCTTTCTACCTCACAGAGTTATTGGGAGAGTCGGGTGAGAATGTATATGAGAGCACTTTGGCAGGCATTGATGAGGCCTATTGATTCCTACTATGATTATTTTATTGTTCTTTTTCTTCCAAAACTCAAAAATATTAATTGACCACCCTTGACCCCAGTGCTGTGTATAAGGTACGGGGTTAGGTGCTTTCTCACGAAATTTCTCTAACATTTTGGAGAGACAGAAGGTGGCACACAGGAATCCTCCTAGAGGCGAGGCCCACGTGGGCTGAACGATCCTGAAAGCCATAGCATGTGTGGGGGCAGAGGCCAGGGTGAGAAGACCCCTGCTTCCTCTATTGTTTCAGATCTACTGGTTGGGGAAGGAATGAGACCTGTGGGTGACCAAGAAGAGCCTGGGCCTCCCTTGCCCTCTCAAAGCCTGATGTGTTGGTAGATCTGCCTTGTCCTACACACATACACGTAAACACCACACACAGGACACACAGGTATGACACACAGGCAGCAAACATGAACATACACATACCACATACAATCACACGTACACCACACTGGCGCACCCCATGCACAGCAAGCACAGTCTCATGCACACGCACACGCGCACATGCACGCGCACAGCCTCTAAGAAGATAAGCACTGACTTGAGTTCAGATCCTTCCAGAACATGTGGTTGATGCACTGCTGACTTTTAACCATTTTGCAAAGACTCAACCTCATATTGCAATTGCTCTTTTAAAAGCCTTTTAAATAACACTTTATATCATAGAAAAAATTCCCAGCTGGGCTAAAGAAGTAGGAAAATCAGATCCTAGGAAAGCCTTTTAAAATGCTCCAGAGCCTGTGAACGGGGGTGGAGGGGCGCAGAAGCAAGGCTGCTTCAGGGCTGCCGCCTAAACAGGGCGAGAGGGAAATATGTGTGGGTCCGACAAAGATCGGGAAGACAAGGGCAAGAAACGTGGGGGTTCCCTGAACTGTGACCTGAGAAGATCTGCCCTCAGGTGGCTCCGGCCCTTCCCTTACTCACTGCCCCTCCCCAAGAAGCTTTTCCTGCACAACTCCCCTCTGTCTTCTGCTGCCTTCTCCGGGAGATCCACTGAGTTAAAGGGACAGTACGTAGCCAAGGACACTGCCTGATATGTTTACATTTGACGCTGTCACACTGGAAGCAGTGGGGGAAATGGTGGCGCTCCTGGCTGAGTTGGTGGCTCGCCTCCCTCCCTCCCTGACCCTCTCCCTCACCCTTCCTCTCTCTTTCGTTTTCATCTGGCAAATAGTCTTTCCCCCTCCATGTTCCTGATGATCCTTGAAGCATAAGGATAACACGTTGGGAGAGCAGTGTTCCAATCTCTGGTGTCCCTTTAACGTGGCTTACTTGCTTTGGCCTCCTTGTTTGCTCCCTGGCGCCATCCCAGATTGGCATGGATGCTACCAGCCCAGCTCTGGAAACCGTGTTTAGCAATCCTTTCTACTCTAGGGCAGAGGTGGGCAGGGTTTGGGAAGAGAGACCTGTGCCTTCCCAATGTGACGGCCCATCCAAAGAGCCGGTCACGTTTTCTTTAACATCGTTTCATTTAGTTCAGATTTTGGGAGATCGGACTTCCCAACTGCCTGTGTGGTCTTTGACCAAACCAGTGTGAGAAATGAGAGCCGGTCCAATGGGATGAGACCCACCACACTCAGGCACCCTGGGGAAGTGTCACTGGGCTGGGGCCTCTTCAGAGCCACAAGCGAGGGCACAGTGGCCTCCCAGCTCCCTTCTGTGGGCTTTCCTCAAGGGCAACTTCAGTGCGGGTCCTGAGATGGAGTTCACGAGGGGTGAGTGATGGGCAAGGCCAGGCAGAGGATGCTGGAGGCCTCAGGAGGAGCTGTCCTTTCCTGTTTCCTGGAAAGCAAGCACAGGCGGGCGTGGGGAGACATCTCTCTGTGGGTCTGAGTTTGAATCGTCTGTTCCTCCCTCTGCTACAGATGAGTGAGAGTGAGACTCTCATCAGTATGGTGAACCGCATGGTGGAGAACTCCTCCCCCAGGGCCCAACTCTTCATGCAAGTAAGACCTCTGCCTGGCAGCATGGTCCCTGTCAACACCATTTTTCGGCTGCTTGTGCATGGTCGCGTCCACCCATCAGGGATGAGTCCACTCCGCCTGCTCACCTGCCAGGCCTCATCTCCCAGGCTCAGCCTGGCCTCCCTCCTTTATTTTCACTGTGTCTCCACCATTCTTCACGTTCATGGGTGAACCCAGGCCCATTTCCCAGGCCACCAAAATAGCCAGCACTGACATCTCATTGCTATGCCAGGGATCGCAAAGCTGCTTTTTAACGTTCAGGACTTCTCTTTCATGTTTGGTATCTTCTTAACAGTTGTTGGGGTGAAGGACATGAGGGGTGTGATATGGAACCATCCAGTGACAGAGTTGTGTCGAATGTGCTATGGTTGCTGCATGTGTCACCAAGGGCAGGCGCCTTTGCTGGACTCAGAGACACAAGCCCTGGGGCTGGCGTTCAATCTCGTAGGGTGGTCGTTCTCAAATTCTTCCAATGCTCATTCTGTTCTCCCAGGTCTTATCCTTATCAAAAACAGCCAGGACTTAACTGCTGTTCTCATGGTTGTTACCAGAAAGCCATTGGGGAGCTACACAGCCCTGGAGCCCCTCTTGGCAGTAGATTTTAGACCTTAGCGGAGAGGAGATACAGAGCACGAGTGAGCAGCATCTCTACCTCCAGAATCAGCCCAGGACAGTTGGGGCGGAGCTTAGGCCGGGCTGTCCCACGCTTTCCGGCCAGGTCCCCAGAACAGATGCTACCTGAGGCGATGGGACTGTGGTCGGTGGCAGGAACGGAGCGAGACTGTCAGCGCTCCCGTCCCTGCGTGCCCTGCCTGGGCTGCCCTCTGCTGTGGTAACCGGCCTCCTGTTCCTGCAGGTCCCTCCATACCCAGAAGTGTTCCGGGACAGCCTCCACACCTACAAGCTAAACGAGCAAGACACAGATGTAAGAACAGCTCTCCCGCTGCCTCTGTCCACTCCAGCCCCTCCCGCTGCCCTTCTCATCCTCACTGTCCTCCGTGGGGGCTTCTCCTCCGTCCATCTCTCATCTCCTGTGGCCCTTCATACATTTCATTCCTGTCCTCTCTCACCGCAAAGACAACATTCTGCCTGGGCCTCCTCTCGTTCTTACCACTCACCCCTACCTCCCACCGTGGCTGTGTGTGTTTCTCCACTGAGTTCGAGGCCCTCTTATCTACAGCGCTGGCTTGTGCTTATTTCAGGAGCACAGACTTTGTTAGGAGGTAGAGCATGTAGTCCCCAGGTGCCTGGAAAGAAGAATGAGGCCTGGCTCCACCCTCAGGGAGCCTCTGGGCAGTGGGAGGCCCAGGGAGCAGCAGGCGGCAGCACAGGATTCATATGCTGAGCGGACTGTAACAGGGTCTGCAGGAGTGCGGGGCAGGGGGACCACGTGGGCTGGTGGAGGCCCAGGGACAAAAGAGGTGGCACGTGAGCTGGGCCTTGAAATAAAGGGCCCAGAGGACAAGATTTGGCCCACTAGAAAGTAGCCAAGGGGGTATTTGAGGAGTGGCATTGATAAAGGTGTGGGCGCAGGAAAGCACAGGTCTTCCCAGAAGACAAGTTTGGCCTAACCTGCCTTGCCTAGGTAGCAGATCTGCCCAGCAGGCAGGGGAGACGCTCTGTACAGGCAAGGACCAGACCTCAGAGGGAGCCACCATCAGCCATCCTGAGACTCTGGAAGGAGGAGGGGAGATCAGGGTCCTGTGGGACTAGGGAACCAGTTTACATTGTTCAACGGTTTTGCTAAGACTGTTGTTCAGAAACCGGCCTACGCCTCTAATTCATACACACCTGGAGGCCTAGGAGGCGAGGCCGTGTTATCTCCTGAACCCCTGGTGAATTGGAACCCCAAGAGGATGGGAGTGCAGAAGCTTAACATTTGGCTCTCAGCCCTCGCCCCTCTCAAGCTGACTCGTTTCCTCAGAGAATAAATTTATCTCCCCTCCCAATGGGTCTTTGGAGAGTCTCCCAAGGTGAAGACCATCTTCCTGTTCCCAGGAGCCTCCAAGGTCAAGGTGAAGGCCCAGGGTTCCTTGGCAGGGAAGAGGAGGTGGTATCCAGAGGCCAGGCCCTGCCAACCCAATTCCCAGGTCCCCATCAAACCGTGTTCTTCACTCCTTTCTTTCTCCCTCCCTTCCCCCCTTGGGGCCCCCAGAAGCTGCTGGGCAACTTGTGTGAGCAGAGCAAGGTGGTGAGGGAGCAGGAACGGCTGGTGCAGCAGCTCCGAGCTGAGAAGGTGAGAGCCATGGGGTGGCCCTGAGTGGGGCAGACGGGGGGCTGGCCCAGAGAAGGTGTGGATTGCTGTCTCCATCCTGACTAAGCTGATGAAGCTCTGCCCCTCCTTAAACTTCTGTCCTGCCCTTAATCAGACCTGCTGAAGCTCTTCTGGGGACCTTAGCCAGTGTGAGGGAAACCTCCACTAAGCTGCCTGGTTGAACCCCTAGGGCTCAGGCCTCTGCTGCTGAAAGCCCAGGAGAGGAGATATCAAGGCCGCTCATAGCCATTCCCCTGCCTTTCTACAGGAGAGCCTGGAAAGTGCCTTGATGGGGACCCATCAGGAACTGGAGATGTTTGGAAACCAGCCTGCCTACCCAGAGAAGCTGCTACACAGGAAGGAGTCGCTGCAGAGCCAGCTCATCCACATCCGGGTGGAGCTGTCTCAGGCAACCACGGTAACCTGGGAGCTGGGTGTGTGCCCCCACCCCGGTCAGCACCTGCAGCGGGGAGCCACCCTCCCAGCTGTGCTCCTCTAATTCCTGTTCTCCTCTGACGGCGAGAGCAGGGTGCTGTCTGCGAGGGGCATAAACAAAGACCTTAACACTGCCGTACAAAGAGGCAGCAAATGTGCCAGCCTGCTCATCCCATTGAGTCTCCACCAGCGAGACTGGCTTTCTTCCCACAAGCCGTATCTGCACCAGGATTCATTCAGGACAAAGTGACGTTGAGGGCCACTTATTTCCTTGGCTGCTCTAACAGCTTTGCTGCCCTTTTCCTCTCCCCTGGAGAACCAGGATACCGGCAACACACCACCCTGGTTACTTCCCAGCAGGCACAGGGCAGACCCTCTGACACAGAGAGCCTCAGCAAAAGCCCCAGGAAATTGTGGCCCAGAGGGAGGAAGGTCTCTAACCTCCAGAGAACAGGCACCCCCAGCTCTTTCCTCTTTTGCCCTCTACTCTCTATCACCCAATCTGAGGAGAACAGGAGGGGTGTGAGTGTGAGATTAGCCCCTTTTGGCCTGCCTACCATCCAGAGAGGATTCCGTTTTCTCTCTGGGCATGCAGTAGGCTGGGCTCTTGCACCTCCTAAAAGGCCAGTGTTTGGCTGTCATCAGAATGTCTCAGCCCTGTGTCCTCTCCCGTCCCTCTGGTACCCGGGCCCCAGGCCCTGAGGCAGGATGAGGAGGGGCGGTTTGGCGATTGCAGTTTCTCAGTAAGCCCTCCCCTTGCAGGCCCTGGCGAGCAGCACCATGGAGTACGAGGGCCTGGAGGCAGAGGTCTCTGCCCTGCACGACGAGCTCTGGGAGCAGCTCAGCTTGGACTTTCAGGTGAAGAGGCCCACAGGCAGGTGGGGCTGCTGTGGGTGCTTCAGGCCCTCCTTTGTCATTTTGGCCGAAAGAGACCACGGTGGCTTCCTTTCTTGCTTTAGAAATTTCAGAGACTTATGACCAGGAGTTGGTCCTGAGATGAAAGACAGGGTTCAGGTCCTCTGAGTTTCAGGGTGAAGATAATGTGGGATCGTTCTTTAGTTCCATCCAATCATGGGGGAAGAAGAAAAGTTGAAGCATGGGAGACTTTAACAGATATGTGACTGTAAACAAGATCATGATAAATACAAATCTCTGTCATGACATCAGAAGAGTACGCAGTGTGGGAGCCATCCCCCGGGGAACTTTTAGGTGGGAAGAGGCCTTTCTTTCTGGGATGGGTCAAAAACGCTCTGCTTGGAGGCAGGAGGATGGACATTCCTGGAGCATTCTCCTTCTTTTCCTTCCTCTGTCTTTTCTCTTCCCAGGCTCTGCCCCTTCTCTAGCTCGCTTTGCAAGCCCTGTCTCTCTGATGCAGTTAACACCCTGGTTTCCCCCATTTTCCTCCTGTTTCCCTCCTGGTAACAAAACTTTCCACCCAACCTTGCAGCTTGCTAGGTTAGGTTAGCCTCTGGACCAGAGGCCCCAAATGCCACCATGTTCTGTGGGCAAGCCTCACTTTCAACGCAAACATTTTGGGAGGTAGGATAGCGTCACGGTCAAGAGCCCCAGCTCTTGAGAGCAGATTCAGATGGTGGCCACACTGCTTACTAACAGATGGTCTTGGGCGTGAGCCTCTTCGCCTCTGAAGTGGAGACAACTGCTGTCCTTGCCTCGTAGAGGTGTTGTGCAGCCGCAGTGAGTTCATGTGTGCAAAGCACTCAGCACAGTGCCTGGTATGGGCGGGCAGCGGGGCGGGGAATGTTAAATGAAAGGTAGCTATTATTTTTCAGAGTGGACACTATAACTGAGTAGAATTCATGCATATCAAACAGTCGCACAGTATGTGAAACAAGACAGTAAACCAGAAGCTCTTGCCCCTGGAGAACAGGCCACCATCAGGTGTCCACCTAGAGGGGCGTTCACTCCAAGACCACCCTGAGCTCCCCTGGGTGGGGGGTGGAATCAGAGGGACAGGTTCTCACTCCCTTCGTTCTGAGGCCACATGTTCACCTAAAAGTGCTCTTTGCTGTGATGGCAGAGCCCTCTCCTCCTGCAATTCCGGAAGCCGAAGAGGCAAAGGCTGCCCATGAGAAAGATGAGTGTGCTAGAGGGATGTGTGTGTGTACATGGGCACGTGAAAGCTCCCGCCGGGACACTCCTTGGTAGCCACCTCCTTTGACCTGCTCTCTGGCTGTTTCAGAATGAGGTGCTCAACCGACAAATCCAGAAGGAGATCTGGAGGATCCAGGATGTGATGGAGGGGCTGAGGAAGAATAACCCGTCCCGGGGCACAGACACAGCCAAGCACAGAGGTAGGCGCTCTCTCCACCAGCCTCCTGGCTCCTGACCTCACCAGAAAAACCTCCAGTGTCTCTGGTCTCCATCCTACACCTGCCAACTCATACCTCTCCAGGCCCTCACACTGTGCTCAGAGCCAGTCAGGGCCTTCTCAGGGCCCCAGAAATTTCCCCCTGCCCAGAATAGACCAGATATACCAATCAGAGATGCTGTTGCGTCTAGATTCCTCCCCAGAACAGGTCAAAGAGCACCTGCACCTTCCCAGCCCCTAAGCCCATGGGCCCACTGGTGATCTGAGACCATTACCTTAGTGTCTTCCTTCAGCCCAGGGACCTTGGGCTGGCTTTCTGTGACACCTTTGAGGTAGTGGTGTCACTTCCATCCATTATCTTTTCCTGCCCAGCTCGCCTCTCAACGGCCAACCTGTGAGCCGGCCCGTTATAAGTCCCTTCAGCAGGCCCAGGTGGCCCTGAGACCCTAAATCCTCCCCTGCCTTCTCCACCTACAGAGCCCAGCCACACTCCAGTCCACACCCCTACCCATTCCCTCATCTCTCTCCTCTTCTGTTTCCCCAAAGGAGGACTTGGCCCCTCAGGCACCTACAGCTCCAACAGCCCCGCCAGCCCTCTCAGCTCCACCAGCCTCACCAGCCCCCTGAGCCCTTTTTCATTGGTGTCTGGCTCTCAGGGGTCCCCCACTAAGCCCGGGTCCACTGAGGTAAGCTGAGATCACGGAGAGGAAGGTGGGTGGGGGAGGGAGGACTAGGTCCTCATTTGCCTGAACTTATACAAATTCTGTGCCCATCTCTTCCCCAGAGGCCTCCAGTCGTAGTGTGCTTCATCTCTGTCTAAGGTAGTCATTCTCACGCCCAGTATGGTGACCCTCCCTCCAGACTTCTCCTTTACTTGTTCTCATCTCCAACTGTCATCTTTAGTTGCCTTTCAGGGAAGTCTTCCTGAGCACCAGGATGGTTAGCAGAGACACCAAACACTTAATAGGAATTTAAATCTAGGATTGTTCTGCGGGTGAGAGGGCTGAGGGTTGGTGTGGGGGGCATTTGCCTAGTCAGTCGATCAGCAAGTGTTTTCTGAGGCTCTACTCTGGGCAAGGGATGGTATGAGACCCTCTCAGAAAGATGCCTGAGGGCCTTCACCCACCCAGCGTCCAATGGGGACCAAGACCCATTCACAGTGAACAACCCTCCTCTGGAACGTGGTGGCATATGTCTCAATACTGAGCCACGTGGTTCAGATTGTAAATGTTCTGATGTTCCAAAGAGAGGGTGGAACTTAAACTGGGCCATGAAGCATTGGGACAGGTAGTGGAACAAGGGAAAGGCATTACAGGCTGGAGAGCTGGCGGAAGCAAAGGTACAGGGGAGGGCTGTGCCCAATGCGACATGGAGACAATGGAGACAATGAGGAGAGAGCTTCAGAGAAAATGGGGGACCAGTGCACAGGCGGGGGCTCAGTAGAGGAGGGCCTTGTAGGCCAGGCAGGGTTAGCTCTGGAGGTGGAACTCCATCCAGGCGACGGGTGGGAGTTTGGTGGTCCAGGGCCCCGCCCCAGGCTCCAGCAATGTTGTCGTCCGCCTCTGCTAATGCTCTTTTCTTCTGCTCTCACAGTGGCTGCTCTTGCTCCTCCTAATGCTCTGGCTTCTCTCTGCCTCAGGAGCCTGGCCCCCCGCGGCCTCCCCTCCCCAAAGCCTACGTCCCCCTGGAGTCTCCTCCCACCGTGCCTCCACTCCCTAGTGAGAGCCGCCTCTGGCCATACCCCAACTCCCCTTCCTGGCACCGCAGTGGCGAGACAGCCAGGGGTCAGGTACCCAACACCCTTGGGTCCTGGAGGGCAGGGACGGAGGGAGCGGGGCCCAGCAGGAGACCAAGTCATTGTTCCCATTCCGGTATTAATTTTCCCACAGCTCAGCTTCTACTGGCCCTCTGTCAGACTCTGGGATAAGCCAAGGGATGGCTGAGGCCCTCATACTGGTCCTCTTTCCCCTTTTTGCTTCCTGTGGACGATGAAAACATGAGTTGCTGCCCTACCCTGTGGCAGCCCATGGCTGTAGGTGGTGGGTTATGCCCCCATCCCTACCAGCATGACCAGACGATGGAAATCCAGTGACACCCCCCCCACCCCCCACTGGTGCCATTCCAGTCCCTTCCTGCCATTGTGCACCTCAGACCCCAATCCTCCCATGCTCTCCCTCTCCCCTTGCCTGTGTCTCTGCCTCGTCTATGTCCTCTGACTCTCATCAGCCCCTGAAGTGTAAGGATACAGACCCTTTTCTCCCCTGTTCTGGCTCCTCCTCTCACCTGGATCCCTAGCCAAGATCTAGGAGAAATATGCAGTTAGGCTTGGAAGAGGTTGCATGGTGAGTAGAAAGACTCCTAAAATAGGCTCAGCTACTTACTGGTAAGATGCACAACCCTTGAGGGTCTGCCTAGTGAGGTGGGCAGAGCAGGTATCATTGCCTCGGTTTTACGGACAAAGAAAGGTGATAGGACTTACCCGTGCTCTGTAGTTGGGCCAGAGCTGGAGTTTGTGACCTCTGGTCTAGTCTCTCTGTACTCCCCTCACTGAGAATTAATTCTTCATCCCCGTGGGAGGGGATGGCTCAGATGATGTCTGAGGTCCCTTTCTAGCCACATGATTCTGTGAGACCACAACCCAAATGCCCTTTTCCTTCCCACAAAGCTCATCTTATTCTTTTGCTCAAGTCTTGGGTGGGATCCCAACAGAATCCACAGACATCCTTGGCCTTGTAGCCCCCTCCTCCAACCATTCCTCCTCTGGCTCACAGCAAGTCTGTGCTTTTCGTGTTTGCCAGGAGGACTGGTTGGGCTGAGGGATCTCTCTGATGGGCCTCAACAGAGGCCCTCCTGGAGGCCCTGAGCCCTCATTCCCCAAAAGGACCACACATTGGCCAGTCTTAAGGTGGCATGGGTGGGAGGCTCCAGTGCATCCTTGCCCACTTCCCAGCTAGCACACACAGTTTCCCTGCCCCATGTTTTTTCAAAGGTTTGCACTCCCACCACTGCAAAACAAAGAAACACCACCAGGGACCAAACTCTCGGTGGTCACTCTAGCACCATCCATCCATCTTCTCATCCCTTCTCCCTAGCCCAAGGCAAGCTATGAGCAAAGCAAGAAAGACCCCCACCAGACATCACCCCTGGACACCACTAGAGACGTCAGCCTTGTGCCCACCAGGCAAGAGGTGGAAGCAGAGAAGCAGGCAGCTCTCAACAAAGGTACTTTCTGTTCCATCCTCCCCTGGAGGTGAGGCTAAGGGTCAGAGAAGAGCCCAGAGAGGGGCTCGCTCACATCCAAGGAGGTGCTTCCCTACCTGGGCCTCTCACCTCCATGGAGGGCGGGACTGAGCCTCTCTGAGAAGCAGGCTGCCCTATGTCCCTTTTTATGGGACCCACTGGCTACTGTCTCTCCCTGCAGTTGGCATTGTGCCGCCTCGGACAAAGTCACCCACTGACGAAGAAGTGACCCCATCAAGGGTGGTGAAGAGGAGTGCCAGCGGGCTCACCAATGGACTCTCCGCCCGGGTGAGCGCACGCCCACAGGCCCCAAGAGCTCGGGCAGGCCTGAGCTGGGCTGGGAGCCCAGCGGCCTCCGTGTGTCCGCCTATCTGTCACTGTTCAAGAAACCCAGGGCTAGAGGAGGAAGGTAGAACAAGAAGAAAGAAGGCAAGCAGAGGAGTTCTCCTTCAGGGAGACGCCACGGGACAAGGAAGCTATACATAATAAAGATATAAGAATATTTAACAAAATTATTGTAATGTGCCAGTGATGAAATACAAAACGCAGAAGTCAGTGGTCAGAGTCAAATGTGCTGACCAGAAGCACCGTGTCAGTTTCCTGGGGTTGCTAGGAAGTTAACAAAACACCACAAACTTGGTGACTTAAGACAATAGAAGCTTATTCCCTCACCGTTGCAGAGGCCAGCAGTCCAGAATCAAGGTGTCCGCAGGGTTGGTTCCTTCTGGAGGCTTGAGGGAGCCTCCATTCCATGCCTCTCTCCTGGCTCTGGCTGTTGCTGGCAATCTTTGGCTTGTAGACGCAGCCCCCCCGCCCCCACCAACTGCTGTCTCCACCTTCACATCACCTTCTACTCTACATGTCTTCTTTTTTTCTGTTTCCTATAAGGACACCCGTTATTTGATTTAGGGCTCACCCTAATTGAAGATGGTCTCATCTTGAGCTCCTTAACTTGACTACATCTGCAAAGACCCTATTTCCAAATAAGGTCACATTCACAGGTACTGTGGTTAGGACTTGGATATATCTTTTGGGGTCCACTCTTCAACCTGTTACAGGCAGGCTTCCCAGAGAAGGGAAATTTTAGGGGATTAGGGCAGATGAAAAATCTGGGTGGGGGGGTGAGGCACCAGTCAGAGCCCCGTTCTCCCACTACAGCAGGAGCGCCCCAAGAGTGCTGTGTTCCCTGGCGAGGGCAAAGTCAAGATGAGCGTGGAGGAGCAGATTGACCGCATGCGGCGGCACCAGAGTGGCTCTATGAAGGATAAGCGGAGGAGCCTGCAGCTCCCGGCCAGCCCGGCCCCCGACCCCAGTGCCCGGCCTGCCTACAAAGTGGTAACGTCCTCCCAGCCCCCACAGGCATGGCCTGGCATCTGCCAACACTGCCCATGCCCAGGTCCCCACCAGCCTGGCCTGGAGGGGTTGCAGGGAGGGAGGAGGTTTTAGTCAGGGAGAGACCAGGAAGGACCCAAGCTGGGCGCCTGGGAGACCTGGGGGACGCTTATCACCCACTGGGCAGAGGAGATACTACAACAAGTGTTTCCTTTTTTGTGTGTTTAAAGAAAACTAACTCACGAAAAGGAATGCCTTGATTATTTTGGCTGAAATGAATTATACAAAATTCAGTTAAGAGAGGTTAGTACAAAACCTGCAACCTAGAAGTAGCCGTCACTTGTTTCTAGAGCATTGGGCTGGGGGTTACTGGAGGTAATCATAGCTCACCATCACATGGCACAATATAAGTCACAATCCTTTTCATGTTATTTCATTTAGTCATTTCAAGGATGCTGGATTAGGAAGTATTACCCCCATTTTAGAGATAGGGAAACAAAGTCATGAGAAATTAAGGGATCTCTGGGCCACACAGCTATTAAGTGCAGAGCTGGGAGTAGCCCAAACTACTGGCCTAATTTTTCTTCCCATTAAATTTCAGAAATACAAGAAAAATCATGGCCCATGAGTCCTGCCCTCAAACAGTTTACATTCTAACTGGCAGACTGGAACTTCTAGCATATATGAAAAAGTTAGAGATCAATATAAGACACACTGATTCAGTTGCCCAAAATATTATATATGGCACAGGATGTGAACACAGGTCCAGCAGGATGGGGACAGAAGACAGGGATGAGACTTCACCGTGGGGCCCTTGTAGGTGGGCAGGCTTTGGGCGAGCAGCATGGAAGAAGGGGGGGGGGGGGGGCC
>NW_006798649.1:359237-360862 GCF_000442215.2 Lipotes vexillifer | reverse complement strand
AAGGGGGGGGGGGGGTGGCCAGGTCAGGCATATGCTAGGCAGGGGTAGTGAGGACACGGGAATGGCTAGGGCTGCCTGGAGGCGCGGGTGGCAGTGGAGGTGCCGCTGGCAGTGGGACAGAGGCCCCGCGTGGTCACGACAGTGCTGCCGCCTAGGTGCGCCGTCACCGCAGCATCCATGAGGTGGACATCTCCAACCTGGAGGCAGCTCTGCGGGCAGAGGAGCCTGGTGGGCAGGCCTACGAGACACCCCGGGAGGAGATTGCCCGGCTCCGCAAAATGGAGCTGGAGCCCCAGCACTATGATGTGGATATCAGTAAGGAGGTGAGCAGAGTCCAGGAAGGGCCGGGCGGGGGGAACCCCAGGGTGGAATAGAGGCGGTGACCTCGGTCCCTCCACAGCTCTCCACCCCAGACAAAGTCCTCATCCCTGAGCGGTACATTGACCTGGAGCCTGACACTCCCCTGAGCCCAGAGGAGCTGAAGGAGAAGCAGAAGAAGGTGGAGAGGATCAAGACGCTCATCGCCAAGTCCAGGTAACAGGCCTTGGGGTGAACCTCCACTTCCTCTGCCCACCCTGGCTCCCAGGGCACCTGGGGCACTAGTGCCACTGAATCCAGTGCCCGGACTCACGCGGTTGGGGTTCCCGAGCCTCCCCAGCAGAGAGCAAATGGAAGCAGTGGTTCCAGGCAGCGGACCGGGCCCAGGCACGTGGCAGGGCTGGTGACGCTGCCATCGGTGCCAAAAAGACCTACTGGGCTCGTGCACGCGCTGTCAATCAAGACAAACTGATGGGTTGCCCTCTGGTGACTTCTTTTCCCTGTCAAGCCTGCCCTAAATATTCACTTGACCCTTCTAGTTCATTTCTAAATGGTGCAGGTAGGGGTCCCAACACGCGTTTTGCTAGGGTCCCACTCACCCCAGGGGACAGGCTTGCTGGGAACCGGAGCCTGCATGTTCACAGGCCCCTGGATCCCTGCCAACCTCAGTCTGCAGGCCCCCCAAGCCAGTCGGACCATCCTGTCCCCCACTCCATCTCTGTGTGTCTGTACCTCTTTAGTATGCAGAACGTGGTGCCCATCGGCGAGGGGGACCTTGTGGACGTGCCCCAGGACTCAGAGAGCCAGCTGCAGGAGCAGGAGAAGCGGATTGAAATCTCCTGTGCCCTGGCGACCGAGGCCTCCCGCAGGGGCCGCATGCTGTCTGGTGAGAGGGGCTGGGCCTCGCTCTGCCAGGGAGGCCGGCTGACCAGGCGTAGGGGAGGTAGTGCAGTGCGGCAGGGGCCAGGGACAGAACAGGGAGACGTTCCTTGAGGTCAGAATGAGCACTTATTGAGCGCCAGGGGCTGTGCTAGTCTCAGGGGGGTGCAAAGGGGCCAGAGTTGCTGACATCTGGGAGCTCAGAGCCAGGATGACCCGCCTAGCTGCTGGACAGAGAAATGGCCAGAGGCCTTGCGGGGAGCACAGGGAGCCATTCTACCTGGGCAGGTCCAGGAAAGGCCCAGAGAAGAGGCGATAACTGAGCTTGATTGGAAAAGATGCAAGTATGTACCAGTGGTGGAGTGAGGACCAGGTATTCCAGGGTATTCTCTGACTTCCCACTCGTGCTGCATGCAAATAGCAGGAAT
>NW_006798649.1:341599-359165 GCF_000442215.2 Lipotes vexillifer | reverse complement strand
GCAGGAATGAAAAGGGAAGATGGTACAAGCAGCCAGTACAGTCACCACCTTGGCTACTGACCCAAACCCACTCTTCTGCTAAGAAAAGATGAGTACAGGGAACTGACTTCACACTGATACAAAGGCTAGTGGGTCTTAGTGGGCCCTATGGGGTTGCAGCCAATAGGATTCACTTCCCCTCAGCTTGAGGAGAAGCACCCCAGAACAGAGGAGAATGTAATTGGGAAGAATAGAAGAGACCCTATGAATGGGAGGCTTTGAGGTGGAGGAAGTACACTGGTTGAGTCATTAGCATGGGAGACAATATTCCCCCCTCCTGAACACCAAAGGTGCTTAGGAGGGAGAGGGAGAGGCGGGGGGTTCTGAAGGCCAGTCCAGACGAATGCCCTGGACAGATGCCAGGCTTGTGATGACTTTGGTTGAGGGGGCAGAGACAGGTTGTGCCAGCCACAGTTATGGTAGCCTGGGCAAGTGTCAGATAAGAATCGTGGCTGGACGCACAGAGGAAGGAATGGCGTTTCACGTTGGTGACTTGGAGGGTTTCAGTTTTTGCTCTTTGAGGCTCGATTTCCTCATCTGTAAAATTCAAATCAAAATACGTGTCTGGTGGCGTGAGGATGGAAACAAGGTGCGCTAAGCACCTAGCGCCATGTCTGTCACCCAGTAACTGCTCAATAAATGCTAGCCAGCTGTAGTAGCGGTAGTCCTGGTGCTGGTGGTAGTATTAGTTGAAATAGCAATAGCTAAAGTAGAAAAAGGAATGTTTTGTGGGTTTTCTAGCTATTTTAAATATGGATACTTTCAGAAACCAGAGGGTTTTAGGCTACAGCAAAGGAGATTTAAGTAAGCTTTAAGGAAGAACCTACTAGCAGTCGGCATATAAATGGGAAAGCCCTTGGAGATACTTCAGAAACAGGCTTTCAGGTGGGCAGGAGTTGAGGCCAAGAGAAGGGATGGGCTTCAGACAGCCGCATCTTGCAGCCAGAACCGAAGGCAGCAGAACCAGTTTGGCTACAAGGAGGCTTCTGTCAACCGCCCTGCAGTTTACCTGCAAAATGAACTCGAAGCTTCCAAAGATCAAATTCCACATGCTCTGGGCAAAAGGCAACTTCCTATTTCAAGGGTTAGGGCATACAGCACTGTTAAAACTTCCCTCTGTCCCTTGCCCTGTCCCAGCCCCTGGCTCTCCCTTCTATAGCTCCCCCGCCAAAAAGGTGCCATGAAAACAAAACCCACCCTGGCTCTTCAGATTCCCCCTTGATACCCACGGGCTTACATTTCAGGGTCAGTGTGCTGAAAACAAATGGTCACCTTGCTTTTGCCGAGACCCCAACTATTTAAAAAATGGCTGTGGCAGGGCCAGACCTCAGACTTAGCCCACTGTCCCCACCACCCCTGGCCTATGGCCCAGATTCCCAGAGCTGCAGCTCTGCCAGGCCCAGCAGGCGCTGTAGAGGGGGGGAGTGCTGGGCACGGGGGGCATGAGGGACAGTGCAGCAGGCAAGGGATGTAGTTAGTGCCTGAGTTGGGGTGTGTGGCCTGGATGCTGTCGTCGGTGGCAAGCTTGTAGCAGTTGTTGGTATACCTGGTGTGCAGTATCTGGGAAGATGCGGCTATTTTAAGTTTGTATGTGTGGCGTGAGGTCATTGCAGTGTCTGTATTGGGTAATGGTTGTAGATACGTATGTATGGGTGCATATGCACGTGTGTTATGTGTGGGTGGAGGGAAAGTTTGAGTACAAATATAGGAGTGTGTCTGTGTGTGCAAAATGTCTATGGGTGTTGAGCGGAGACCCATTATTTATGAGTACAGATGATGTTTGGGAAGCTGTTGACGTGAGCGTACAATACATGGGTGGAGGTAGTGCTTATGAATGCACATATTTACATGTGATAGGCTTTCTTTGCAGTATGAGGAATGATAAAGAGTATTTGTGTATATGTCGCGCACAGTGTATGTACTGCACATTTGTGAACACACACCTGTGTGTGCAGGATGGAGAGAGCACAGCCTCATGAATGTGAGTACATGTGACCGATTATGCCTGCAGATGTGGTAGCACTTGTGAACACACAACTGTAATAGCACATCTGTCCAATGCCTATCCACTGCATATGTGAATTTATTTTGATGGATATATTCCTAATGTGTTTAGTATTTTTCTGACTTCTTAAAGAGGTTATATTTAGCAATCAATCTTTCTTGCTCGCGCTCATTTAGTATCATTATAAACGTCCTTATTTTGCTGACCTCTGTGGAAGGGATGCACTTGGGGGCTGTAATCCATACAGATCTGTTTGTAGCCCTGCTAAATGCTACCAAACTGTTACACTTTTTTTTGGTAATAGATCTTTATTAGAGTATAATTGCTTCACAATACTGTGTTAATTTGTGTTGCACAACAAAGTGAATCAGCCATATGCATACATATATCCCCATATCTCCTCCCTCTTGCATCTCCCTCCCACCGTCCCTATCCCACCCCTCTAGGTGGTCACAAAGCACCGAGCTGATCTCCCTGTGCTATGCGGCTGCTTCCCACTAGCTAACTATTTTACATTTGGTAGTGTATATATGTCCATGCCACTCTCAGTTCGCCCCAGCTTCCCCCTCCCACCCCGTGTCCTCAAGTCCGTTCTCTATGTCTATGTCTTTATTCCTGCCCTGCCACTAGGTTCGTCAGTACCAGTTTTTGTTTGTTTGTTTTTTAGATTTCATTTATATGCGTTAGCATACAGTATTTGGTTTTCTCTTTCTGTCTTCACTCTGTATGACAGACTCTAGGTCCATCCACCTCATTACAAATGACTCAATTTAATTTCTTTTTATGGCTAGTATTCCACTGTATATATGTGCCACATCTTCTTTATCCATTTGTCTGTTGATGGACACTTAGGTTGCTTCCATGTCCTGGCTATTGTAAACAGTGCTGCAATGAACATTGTGGTACATGTCTCTTTTTGAATTATGTTTTTCTCAGGGTATATGCCCAGTAGTGGGATTGCTGGGTCGTATGGTAATTCTATTTTTAGTTTTTTAAGGAACCTCCATACTGTTCTCCGTAGTGGCTGTATCAGTTTACATTCCCACCAACAGTGCAGGAGGGTTCCCTTTTCACCACACCCTTTCCAGGATTTATTGTTTCTAGATTTTTTGATAATGGCCATTCTGACCAGTGTGAGGTGATACCTCATTGTAGTTTGGGGTTTTTTAAATAAATTTTATTTATTTTATTTATTTATTTTTGGCTGCGTTGGGTCTTCGTTGCTGTGCATGGGCTTTCTCCAGTTACTGTGAGCAGCGGCCGCTCTTTGTTGCGGTGCGTGGGCTTCTCGTTGCTGTGGCTTCTCTTGTTGCAGAGCATGGGCTCTAGGCGCATGGGCTTCAGTAGTTGTGGTGCACGGGCTTAGTTGCTCTGCGACATGTGGGATCTTCCCGGACCAGGGCTTGAACCCGTGTCCCCTGGATTGGCAGGTGGATTCTTAACCACTGCGCCACCAGGGAAGCCCCCTCATTGTAGTTTTGATTTGCATTTGTCTAATAATTAGTGATGTTGAGCATCTTTTCATGTGCCTCTTGGCCATCTGTATGTCTTCTTTGGAGAAATGTTTTAAAGTTATTTTGTCTACTTTTTACAGAAGATTTTCTCTCTTCAGTTGTGCCTTATATAGATGTCAGTGGGCCTCTCAATTCCTCTCTCTCTCTCTCCTGATTTTCCTGTTTCTAATCTCTCATGGGCTAGAAACTCAGCAAGTCAACATATATCAGAATTGTGTATAAATAAGTGTAACTGGACTCCAAGGAGCTCTTCAATGAATAAATTGTAAGAGCTTCACTGCATGTACGTTGTAACATCTATTTGGCTTCCTTGAGATCTTCCTTGCTTAGGTTTTGATTTTTTGACTCTTTTAAAAGTTGAAGTTGCCAGACAACTAACCATTATCTGTGATACGGACATGCACACGAATGTGTGTTTTGAAAGCATTTGTGTATGTATTTGTATGGCAAGTTACAAGTGTGTTGGGTCATGTGCAAGGCACAGGTTCAGAAGTGCCCATACACACACATCTGAGTTATGTGTGCTGAGTAGAAAGGTTTCGTATTGCTGGATCCCACGCACAGACTGTGGATCACTTCCTGTCGGGGAGAGCCCTGCGTGTCTTATATATGTATGTGGGCGTGTGTAGATATGCGTGGGGCTGCATTGGCCCTTTCTCTTGTGCAGAGGCCAGGGAAGGTGATGAGGTCCAGGGTAGGGTGGGAGCAAGAGACTGGGAAGTTCAATGCCCGGATCCCTCTCTTGTGGGAAACACAGTGTGACCCTGGCTGAGGTCTGGTTCTTCTCTGAGCCTGAGTGAGGATGTTCTCTCACAGCTGCACCAAGGGTGCACAAGGGTCCGGAGACGGTGCAGAGCTTGTTCCTAACAATACGACTCCCCTTTCCTTGTCCTTCATTTTGCTGTTCTCAACATGAACTAATAATGATAATAGAGTAAAATCTCGTTAATTCGAATGTCAGCACTTTCAGGCCTTTAATGATCTGTTTAGGGGTGGATAGGAATTTGCCTTTCCTGGATTGATGAAAAGAGATATTAAGTGACTGTGGGGAATCGTTTCTGAATCCTCCAGCCTAAGTTAACCAACTGGCTTGAAGCCTGTCAGAAACCTCTGTTTGCATGGAACTGATAAACACGGTGATCACTTGGATTGAGTCATTGAATGAGGGCCTGATGCTTTGGATTAGTGTGATTTTACTGCACTATTAATCATTATCACTAGCGATATCACTGCCTATGAGGTACCATCCCTCATTCTGTTCCACAGTCGTGGAAAGATACGTGTATCTCCCGGTTGCAGGGATGGAAGCGGAGCCCTGGGCTCAGAGGGGCTGGGCCTCGCCCACAGTCACACTGGTTCTCAGCAGAGCCCGGACTGGGCCAGGGCTCCTCTGGGGCCCCATGCTCTCCTGCATGGCGGCCCTGGAACCAGACCAGCTCTGCCTCAGCTTGAACAAGTTCCCAAGCTCAGCTCTCCTGCTTGCCTCCTGCCTTTTGCTCCCCGCACCGCACGGAGCGGGGCCTCGCTTGCTCTGGGCGCCCAACCTCCCTCCTCCCATCCCCGGCCGCCCCTATTCACTTCCCTGTTCATTTCTGTTTCCAGTGCAATGTGCCACCCCAAGCCCTCCCACCTCCCCTGCCTCCCCGGCTCCACCAGCCAACCCCCTATCGTCTGAATCCCCACGGGGCGCCGACAGCAGCCATGCCATGCGGGTCTGAGCTCTGACGTAAGCACTTTTCTACTGTATTTCATCCAGCCCAGGGAACAGGGACCCCTCCCCTCACCCCCACTGAGCCATCTGCACCGCCTTGTTCCATCCGGCAATGCTTCTCCCCTCACCCCAGCGCCCCTTGTCGCTCCTTCCCTTCCATCCATCTGCTTGAGCCCGCAAGCGTCCCCACGCAGTGCCGGGCTAGAGCCCCCTGGCAGGGCCGCTTCTTGGATGCTGCAGTGCCAGTGGCTTTGCTTCTCCAGAAGCAGACGGGAACAGAGCTGAGGCCTCTCCTGTCCGCTGTCTGAGGGACTCTGCCCTGACTCCCACCCCTGCACTTCCTGTCGGCCAAGAAGCCGGCCATCTGTTGAGATACACAGCAGTCCTGCCTCAGAAGCTGCTTGTCCCAGATCTTATTTCTCCCAGATCACTCCCAGATCTTACTGTAAATTAAAATAGCACTGGACGATTCTAGGCAAAGGCTGTGTCCCATCTTTCCCCCTAGCACGCAGCTGCTCAATATCAGGAAGTGAACAAGAATTGACTTCTACTCATTTGTTCCCCTCTCTCAGGGTTGAGGGGGTGGGCGGGTTTCCACAGGTTTTTGCAAGGCAAGACTTCTCTCTGGGGAGGGTGGGCTGGAGGGTCTGCCCCTCTGTGCAGCGCTTTTCTCACCCGTGTCTCTCTCCTCCAGTGCAAGCCCTGGCTGAGGCCAACGCCGTGAAGCTCCACAGAACCACGTTCTGAAGCCTGCCTCTGCCCATCCTGGCCCCCTGGCCCCCCGCCCCTGTGCTCCCATGGGAATGCCACAGAGAGCCAGGCTGGGGGCCGGGCTTCTGCCGAGAGGAGCACAGATGCCTCGGTGCCCACATACCCACGGCACCCGGCCCTGAAGTCCTTGCTGCTCAGACAGTGGTCCTAGGCCAGGGCGTGAGATGGTGGGGCGAGGAGCGCCATCCTATCTGATGCCCACGGCACAGGGAGCCTAGGTCTGGCTCTAGCTGGGGTTGTGATGGCCCTACTGGAACACTCCCTGATGGAGAAGATGCCCTGGTGGGGAATGCGCCCTGGGCTATCTTAGGTTAGGACTCCTCTCTTGACACCGAGAACAGCACCCACCATCACCCCCTTCCCCCATCACCCCCGCCGTCCTGCCCCAGTGGTGCCCAGGGTCTTGGCACATCTCTGCTTATGGGTACTCCTTTGGGGTCCAGTGGAGACTGACCACCCTGCCTGAGCCAAAGACAAGATGATGAGAGATGGGGAGAGGCTCCTCGGCTCCCAGAAGACAGTGCTGGCTGTGGATAGAGAGAAGCGGGTCTGTGCAGTGTCTGAGGGCAGGTTGAGAAGGGTAGCAGAGAGAGAGGGAGAGGTCTCAGGACAGTGGGAGGAAAGGGAAGCAGCAGGACTCATGCGCAAGTAGGAGGAGGAGGACGGAGATGAGAAGGGGTAAGGGATTGGTTTCCCCAGGGTGGAACCTTAGGTTAGTGCCAAGTACAGTGTCAGCTGTTGGCTCTGCTTCTCCCACCTCGTCCCCAGGATCAGCGGGGCTGCCAGACCGAGGACCTGCCATGGAGCACACTGCTGTGGGTATGGAGGTGTGAGCTGAGGGGCCGGGCAGCAGCAGTCTGGGAGATGGCTCTTTCTAGGTCTGGGCCTGGTTCTGGGGTCAGGAGCAGAGAGAAGGACCTGTCTTACGGAGGGTGTGGTCAGCCTTGGGGCCTTTCCTAAACATTTCTGTGACATTATCTTGTCTCCCTTCCCCCTGAAATGTGCTGTGGGCCAGCTGAGCGTGTGCCCTGGAAAGAGGGAATGTGGCCTTAATCTGGTAGGCCAGATTCTGGGGCCCTACTCTGCAACCCAGGCATTCCAGGCATCCCAGATGAGGACAAGTTGAGGTTGTATGGAAGATCTCCCTTCTAGCTTGGCTCACTCACAACCCACCTACCCAGGGAGCCAGTAGTGGAGAGACAGAAGCAAAGCCCATTCTCCCTATGCTCCACCCACCTTCAGATGAGTGTAGCCAGAGAGGATGGAGGAGAGAGAGTGAAGCTGAAAAACCTTGGCCCCTAGGCCTTCTCTTTGCCGGAGTTGCTGCCCAGAGACTTCAGTCTGACCTCCAGCGGCCCCAAGAATGATTACTTCATCTTCCAACAATTCCTCTCCACTCCTTCATGGCTGGGACAGTTATGGTTCATATGCAAGTAAAGTTGACAATTCACTCAACAAATATTTATTGAGCACCTTTTATGTACCAGGCACTGTTCTAGGTGCTTAGGATATTCTCATGCTTCTGAGGGTTTACAGCCGGGATTCCACTTACCTTCACTTCTAGCAGGTTTTTTGAACATGACCCTTGGCTGCAGTTCCCATCTTCAGCACAGCTCAAGCACCCCAAACCTGTCCTCCCCCCCACCCCCCCGCACAGACTGGCAGGTGGGATTGGCTCCCAGGTAACCGTCTCTCCCTTCTCCATCTTCTCCCACACCTTATCCATCCATAAGAAACAGAGTTTTCAGGGCCTTCCATGCCTTCCCCTTTCTTTGTCTGTGTCTCCTTTTTTTTTTTAAGTGATGTTTTTAGAAATACATGTAAAATACCAAGGATTAATGTCTGCACCTCTCTCTCACCTCTTATTTCATAAAGCTGGCTCTTTATGTGGCTTTACATGCCTTAATATATGTTTTATGAAGATTATGCATATTATAGATGTATATGTAATATATATATATATATTTGTTTGGACGTCTGATCCTTTACTAGAACTCCTGCCCAGGCCCATTTTCTCTCCTTTACTTTCCACATCATTCCTAGCATACTGCGGCCATACCCCATGCCTTTTGATCCAAAGAAGGGGAGAGGAAAGACTTATTTTAAGACAGATCTATTTTACGCTTTTGTTATAAAAGCAAATCTATTTTCAAAATGTGCAATGCCTGAATGGAATTGGCAAATGATGTGAGGAGACTGGGACGGCTGCCTCTAGGTCCAACCCTCCACCCTTCCCTCCTCCTCGGCAGCTTCCTTCCTCCCATTCCCCAGTCTGCAAAGGGCTGGTCCCCAGAGCTCACCCGGAGAGGATCTTGCCAGGGCAGGACATTCTCTTGCAAGTCCTGGTCTAAGGATTTGATTACACTGTCAACTTTTGATGACCCTCTAGGGTTATTTGGTGTGAACCCTCTTCGAGGAAATGTTTACAGTTGTGTGCACAAAAGTACAGCCTTGCAGGCACACACACCCCAGATGTGCTCCTGGACCACCTCCTTGATCACCCTGCTGGAAAGGGCAGCCTACGCCAAACAACACTGAGAATGTCAGTCTGTTCTTTGATGGACCTAGAATATGGTGCAACGGCCAAAGGAAACGGTTTGGCATCACGGGTCCTTCGGAGCAGATACATTCAAGTTCCTTGGACTTCTCACACTCCTTTTCACTTGATCCCTCACTGGCCTGGGTGAAACCTATGGCATCTGTCTCCCTCTGTGACCTTTCTTCTGGGGGCCATTGTTAAGGGGATGGTACCCCAGTCTGGCATCCAGACTGCGAAGTCAGCCCAGAGGATCCCACGGACAAGGTACATCTCAGACTTGCCAAGGACTTTCTTGCTGCTGGGGCCCTGAACTAAGCCAGCTCAGCCTTCCAAACTGCTTATCGACTATTGAAGTGGGCAAGGGGCTCTCGCCTTGCAAGAATTTGGGCAGAATGGATGTCTTTTGTCCAGCTCTGGAATCAAGGGTTTTGGAATCTAGCACAGAGCTCCTGGCCAGCATTTGAAGCCTGGCTTCCCACTTTGACATTTGCTGGCACCCTATTCCCAGCCTAAAGCAGCTTGCTATGAATGAAGGGGGCCTAGATGGAGACCCACGGGGAAGTAACCGACCTGGTGACAGCCTTGGTTACTAATCTAGAGCCTTCCCAATTAGCACATTACCTCCCTCATCAATAACCAAGAAGCTATAATCAAATACTAACACTGTCACTTTAGAGTTTTTCTGAGGTTGCAAGCTGAGGTGCGCACTTGCTCACCTTCCTTGGTGAGAGGGATCCTCTTGGAGCAGGGCTGACTATAGCAAGACAGAATTAATTCCTTTCCCTTTAGGTACCCCCCGACAACCTGGCAGCTCTTAAAACTAAGGAAAATATGAAATATACATATATATATATACACACACATATATCTATTTATGCACATATTGGGGCCAATTTGATTTGCTAGTATTAGACAATAAACCATACAAGGAAATTTATGACTCAGTGTCTTTATTTAGTATAAAAGTGACCTTAGAAGAAGAGTTAAGTTTAGATAAACAGAGGGCATCTCTGTCAGGGGACCAAACAGCCGTACCAGCCCCCTAGTATCTTTCTAGCCAATGAGCCCCTCCCCAGGGAGGGGCCATCCTGACTGACAGGCGAGAGCTTGCTTCCCTCTCAGCAGCATTCTTTTTAGATATAGGTACTGAAGCACCCAGTGAGTTCTGCATTTGTATCTTGCAAGTTTGTATAAACCCAATGCAGGGAATAAATGGTTTGTACAAGTGGTGTGTCTCTGGCACTCTGTGTCCGTGTCTGCCTGTGGCTGGCCTTGGGGTCCATGAGTGTTTACGTGCTTGGCAGAAAAGCGGGGGTGGGGGGTATCTGGGGCCATCCTTCCCTGACTAAGAGAACTGGGTTCAGAGCATATGCACCACCCATTCCCCCCCATGCCTTGGGCTGTACATCTCAGCCTCCCCAGACAGGGATCCTGGAGTTCTCAGAAGCGTGCCACCTCCCCATGAACTAGGGAATGATGGTTTGTTGTCGACACCACTGTCATCTTTTTGATCCAAGTGATCCCAGATCAAGGTTTGTCCCAAGGTCCTGTACAATGGAAGTATCAGAGTCTTCAGGCTCTGGAAGCTTCCACTGAAGGTGGGGGTGGGGAGGTGGTATCAGAAAGGTTGCCCAAATTCTTTTCATCTAGCCTCAGTGTTCTGGGGTCATTTCTCTTGGCAGGTACTCAGTGGTTATCCCTTATTGACACTCAGTGTGAAGGACTTTACCAGAGCTGCTCAATTTGAAATGTTTGTGAGGAGCGAGAGTCAAGAAGCCCTGTGAATTCTATGGGCCGGAGTGTGGAGAGAGGACGTGAGCCCAGGACAGCGGCAGGCTTCCCTGGGCTTCTGCAGGATGTCTGGGAGAGGAGGAGGCATTAATGGTTCAAGAAAGGATACAGGAAGGCAAGCTTCTTATACTTCTTGATTAGCCTCAGTCTGGTTCTAATGTGGCTGATTTTGAATTCTGGACACCTCTTCTCATCCCTAAAAGGCTAGTGGAGTATTTTGTATCTATCATCTATCTATCTATACTTTTAAAAATAAGTAAAATGACTGGATTTTGGATTTTGTAACATCCCCGGGAGAGCTATAAACCTTGATGTCCTTTGTGAAGCAGGGAGAATTGGGACCAGATACAGGCTCAAGACAGACCTTTAGAGCTGGAGGAGGTATACCGGAGAAATTGTCAATTTCCAGGACCTGGCTCTCTGTCCGCAGCTCCCCCTCCAGGCCAAAGCCATTGACCTGGAGAGGAGGTGGAATGTGAGAACACAGGGCACTGCTGGGCTCTTCTTTCCAAGCATGATGCTCACAGGTCCCTGGCCGCTCCACCCTCTGGCCCAGATCAGCCCTTCAATCAAGCCAGGCTGGGGTTGCAAAAGGGGGCAGTAGTCAGGAACTATAAATGAAAAAGCAACTAGCAGATTGCCCTTTAAGGAGTAGTGCTCTGTAACTGTGTGGTCGTATATTTATTCTTGAAGAGAAGCATGCTAGGGTCAGGCGGCAGCCAGGCTTCAGACCCTGCTGCTGACAGGGAACGGGGACCATGCCACATGCCCCCTTATCTCTAAGCCTCCAGTGCAGAACTGGCTCGCCCCACTGCTGAGATCGATGGAGGAAAGGAGATGCCGTGCTCGACTCCTGGCCCCGCTCCTTGCTAGCTGCATGAAGATTTGGACAAGTCACTAAAATTCTTGAGTCTCAGCTTCCTCATCTGTGAAATGGGGATATTAACTGCCATCTTATGGAGCTCTCAAGAAAGTCAAATGAAAAAATGGATGAAAAACCCTTTGAAAACTCAAATTCATTTACAAGTGAGAGGAGATGGTGGTGACACTGTGTTGGCCCCTTGGCTGCCTTTAGGGACATGATGAGGGAAGAGGGAAAATGTTTCCCAACGTCTCCCCTCTGCTGGCTCCATAGCCTTCGCTGGAGGACGTCAGCAGGGGCCCTGTTGTTCAGCCATCTGCGGTGTCCTCCCCCTGCCCACTTCTATTCCTCCAGCCCCAGGGAGTAGCTGCACTATCTCAGCCCTTCCCCACGTTGATCAGGACAGGCTTTCCAGGGCCTACGTCCTCCTCCCTGGGGTTGCCCGCCATGAAGGAAGATGGGCTATAGACAAACCCCTTGGGGCCCAACTCTGGTGCCCAGTGCTGTAATCTGAAAATCAGGTGAAGAGGGCCCAGCTTCAGGAGGGTTCAGTTCTGAGCTGACAGGTGGGCTCCATTGTTAGGGGAGGTATTGTTAGCTGCTATTTTCTACTCCTGTGTGAGCAGTTTAAAACCACAATTAAGAGGAGATCAGAAGTCTTTCACATAACAGCATTTAACAGTGTAAGAATAATAGTAATATTAATAACACAGTAATTATTATAACTATACTAGAATAATAAGAACAATGGCTCGTTATTTACTATGAGCCAGGCACCTGGTTCTGTGCACTTCACGTGCGTTTACTCACTAATTCTCATTATATCTTTACGTGATAGGTACTATTATTATCAAAGGAACTGAGGCACAGAAAGGGTGAATAAAATATCTGTCTCATGGAGCTAGGATGAAGCCCAGGGCGCTCTGATTTTATAGCCTGAGCTCTTAACCTACCAGTTTCAACGGGGGTGATAACGCCCCCTAGGGGTGATTTTGGAAATTTTCAGGGGAGCTTAAGTTGTCTCAGGGCTAAGGGGGCAAAACTCTTACTGGCATTCAGTGGCTGCAGTGCACGGGGCAGCTTTCCAAAATAAATAATTGCTTTCTGTCCTGCACAACTTTAAAATGTACAAACGGACTAAACCCACTACCAGTATGTCAGTCATACTGGAATTCATAATAGTCCTAACAAGTTTTTATAAGCTAAGTTTTTTTTTTTAAATAAGTTCTATGAATAACTCAGTAAGTTAGGAGATGGTTATTATGGAGAAGGCTCTTAAGTGGAATAAAGACATTGTCTCAAAATTGTTGAATAATCTACTCCACGCACTGTCTACACAATGTATTCTAACATTGCAACTACTGTATATTTGGTTCCAGTGCAGTAGGGTCTTACTGAATAAGCAAAGAGGCCGACTGAAAACAGTTAACAGAGGAGCTCTGAGAGAACCAAACATCATTAGAGCAAAGATACTTGAAATGCAAGGGGTCTCCTTGGATCTCCTCAAGAAATGTTTTTAGAAATTATTTCATATTATTGCCTCCTTTATATTTTTTAAGTTTTTTTACAGCCCAAAGACGAACACCTATGTTGTAACAATTATACGTGGAAATGTTTGGGGGAATTGCGTGTTGTTTTTCTATGTTTCTCTGGCACTCTCCCGGGGGTCCACATTCAGTTTCTCTAAACGGCTTATCTCACCGCTTCTCTTTCAAATCCATCCTCTCCTCCCCATTGCCTATTGGAAATATATGATCTCCAAGGCCTTTTAAGGTCCCACAGACTGAATTTTGCCTCAGCACATGATGGCGTTTCAAAACACGGATCTGTGTGTCTGTGACATGTCGCCGCTACCCCATCCCATGGGGTAACATGGGGAGCTATTTAAACAACACACACAACAAACGCAGTTTTTGGTCGGTCTGTTTGTTTTTTGGCTGCGCAGCACGGCTGGCGGATCTCAGTTCCCTGACCAGGGATTGAATCCGGGCCATGGCAGTGAAAGCCCTGAACTCCCTCAAACTCAGTTTGTTTGCATTCACATGGTGTTTCCTCAATGTCTCCACCTTGCCATCTATAACTTGCTTTGCTATGTTATCTCTACTTCAGTGCCGTTTATTTCCCTCTTTTTTTATATGCAAGGACCTCTGGTCTGTTTTTATTTAGCTAACATTAGTTTTTATTCTAGTATTCACTCCCTACTGTTCTTTCATTTTCTTTTATGGAGAGAGGGGTTATTTGGGTTTTTTGGAGGGGTGGTGGTATATAAGGGTGGTCTATTTCTCTTAAGTTCAAACTTATTACAAGTAGGTGCAAGCAATCTGCCTACTTATGCCTTCTGTTAAGTCTTGCCTGAACACATATACTGAGAGATATTGTGTTTTATTATAATTTTTTCTTCTTTATTATAATTAGCTTCGAGGGTTTTTTTTTAATGATGTGTGTAGACTGGTCATATCATCTGTGAATTGCACTGCAGGATAGAGGGGACGTTACAGAGGGAATGCCGGCTCTAATGGGATTGAGAACCACTGCTCTACAATGAGAGAAAGGATGTTAGGAACTGTCCAGCCTCTCTTTTTTTCAGGCCCACAGAGGGTGGAAAGGATGCAGCCACATCTACACAACTGGTGGGTGGATTAGAACCAGGCTTCCTGAATCGTTGTCCAGCCCTACCCTAAGCCTAAATTCATCTTTCATTTTCCATAGCTCAACTTCACAGTCCAAAGTTGGACACTGCTGGAGGAAAGGAGATCGAAGCCCTCAGTGTCTAACTCCCTTGGGACATTTTTACCCTCGATTCAACCGAATCCGGTGCTCTCCTAAGGCTGCCAGCAACAGGTTTTACTCAGTTGTTTGTCGCCCCTAGCGTCTAGCGTGGGTACTGGCACAAAGCGAGCAAACTACTTACAAGATGAATTTAGTACTTTTCCAGAGAGAAACAGATCCCAACTCTTCCCACACCTTCCACCAAGCCAGTAAGGATTCCAGGTACTCCTAAATCCCAATTCTTCCATAAAGAGTCCAAATTTTGCAAAAGAGATGGAAACAGCTGAACTCAGCCTCAGGGCATGGGGTGGTGGGGAATACAGGGGTCAGATGGGAGTGGCCTTCTCCGAGTGGGCGGAGCGCATGGGTGGGAGCAGTGCCCTCTGGGAAGAACCCGGAGGGAGACTTCTGACTTTAAGCAGCCGTGTGTGTGTGTGTGTGTGTGTGTGTGTGTGTGTGTGTGTGTGTGTCTGTCTGTCTGTCTGTCTAGGGGGAGTTAATGATTTACCAGAGGCTCATTTCACAACTTACCAAGGGTCAGCTTCCCTTGGGCATGTACAAGTTCGGTCCTCTGGGCTCCTCACCCCTTGCCAGCTTCCACCTGGAAGGTCCCCCAGGCAGCCCGCAGCATGATCTCCATCACCGAATGGCAGAGTGAGTGTGAGGGGCCGGTGCTGTCGAGGGGGCTGGCTGGACCGGCTAGGGTGGGTGAAGATGCAGCCCCTCCCAGCCAGGATCTTTCTCTGGGGAACCTGCAAGGCGACCTCTGGAGCTAGTGGCTGGGAGCTGCCCTGTTGGCATCCTTCAGGCAGCACGGCCAAGGCCGGGTGCGGCTCCCTGCCTCCCAGGCGTTGGGGGGTTGCCCAGGGCCCCCAGGTAGCCAGAGGCTGGTGCCTGGAGGAACTGGCAAGTTCACCACTCAGGCTGGTCCCTTCCCCATTCAGGATTCTTAAACATGGGCTACTACAAGGGTGAACCTAGAAGGCCTCTGCCTATTGAGACATCTTTCCCCCACAAACTCTTAGGGTATCCTGTGGCCCTGGCTCCTTCTTATCAGAAACTAAACTCAAATCCCCTCCCCAAATCACTCTGTCCTCACTCCTAAATATCTTTCCCCTTTACTCAGGGAAGAGGGCAGGGAGGTAGTCCCAAGATCCAGGAGAAGTGGTGAAAACCGTGGCTCTATAAGTTTCATTTGGGTGAGTTACTTAAAGCCAATGTCTTATCTCTGAACTGGAGATAATATTCATTCATTCACTGAACAAATTTGTCTCCTTTATGCACCAAGCACTGTTTTGGGCACAGGGTATGAACAGTGAATGGAACAGACATATTCCCTGCTTATGTTCCAGAATGAGGAAACAGGTAATTAGCAGATGAAGTCAGTATGTCGTATGTCAGATGGTGATACCTCCCTCTGGACAAAAATAAAACAGGGTAAAGAGGCTTGGGAGTGCGGGGTAGGAGGGGTGACTGTTTTGTATAGAGTGGTCACTAAGCTTACCTGGGAAGGTACTTTTATACGGAGACCCATAGGAAGTGAGGGAGCAAAGCCACGCAGCTGTCTGGGGTGGGGGGGGAAATGTTCTAGGAAGAGGGGACCGCCAGTGCAAAGGCCCTGAGGCATTAGCATATTTTGGTGTGTTTGAAAAACAAGGAGGCTGGTGTGGGTGGAACAAAGTAAGGAGAGGGGAGAGCAATAGGAGGATAGTCAGGGAGGTCACTCAGAGGCCAGGCTGTGTAAGAATTTTGGTTTTATCTCCATAAGATGGGAAACTATTAGAAGGTTTTGTGCAGAGGAGTGATATGATCTGCTTATATTTTTAAAAGATCACTCTGGGTGCTGGATGGAGAATAGACAGACTGTGGAGGGGTGGGGTCAGCAACAGAGACACCAGTTCCGAGGTAAGAGGTGGTGAAGGAGACCAGTTCCGAGGTGAGAGGTGATGGCGGAGACCAGGGTGGCAGCAGCAAACTGGTGAGGAGTAGTCAGTGCTGGATCTGCACTGAGGAAATTGCTGAAAGGATTTGCTGATGGACTGGATGTGGGTTGTGAGAGAAAGAATTCAAGAATGCCTCCAATATTTTCAGCCTGAGCAATTAGAAGGGTTGAGTGGCGGGGAAGGCAGGATTTGGGTTTTAGACATGTCGAGTTCCATGTCAAGTAGGTAGTCAGGTATATTAGTCTGCAGTGGAGAGAAATTTGGGAGTTGCCAGAGTAGGGATGGTATGTAAAACCATGAGATCGCCTGGGCACAGTTTCTCAGCCTCCCCACTACTGACATTTGGGGGCAGAGTAGTTCTTTGTTGTGGGGGGAGGGGGATCTGTCCTGTCCATTGTAGGACTTTAGCAGCATCCCTGGCCTCTACCCACTAGATGGCAGTAGCACACTCTCACTCCCACTTGTGACCATCAAAATGTCTTCTTATGTTACCAAAGGTCCCCAGGGGAACAAAACTGCCAACCTACCCATCAGCCCCACCATCCACCCCAAGTTGAGAAACACTGACTTAGGGGAAAAAATAGAAGAGGGCTGAGGCCTGAGCCCAGGGGCAAGCCAACATTAAATCAAAATGTGCTAAGTTCTATGAAGAATGTGCTAAGTAAGTCCTACGAAGAGAAAAAATATGAGGGAACCAGATTAAGTCGGGAACAGATAGTGGACCAGGTTTCCCTGAGAAACCGACATTTGCGTTGAGACCTGAAGGAGTGTGTGTTGGGCAGAGAGCAAGTGGGGAGAAACCGCATGTACAAAGGCCCCGAGGCAGGAAGGCTCGTCATGGAAACAATGATGTGTTTGGAGTATGGCAGGCAAGGGCAGAAGATGAAGTTGGACAAGCAAGCCTAGGCCCCATCATGCAGGGCCTGTAAGCCAAGGCATGGGTGGGAGGACTCTATTGCATTCTAAGCCAGTGGGAAGCCATGACGGATTGTATGCTGTGCTAATATGAGCGGATTACATGTTTTCCAAGGCCCCTGACTGCTGTGTGGAGAAGGGATAAGAGGGTGGCAGGAATGAAGCAGGAGACTAACTGGGGGATGTCGCAGGAGTCCAGGAAAGAGAAAATGGTGGCTTAGAATTAAGTGGTAAGAGTGGAGAGAAATGGACAGCTTTCGAGATACATTTAGGAGGAAGAAGCAATAAACCTTAGCTGTGGACTGAATGGAGGAGGGGTGCTAGGAACAGTGAGGGAGACTCAGTGATGGCTCTTGGGCTTCTGCCTCGAGCTGCTGAGTGGGTGGTGATGACGTTTCATTCATTTGGGGAAAACTGTGCCAGGTGCAGCTTTAAGGAAGGAAAATCAATAGCTCAGTTTGGACCTACTGAGTTTAAGATGCCTTGGAGAGAGAAAAACATGCAGATATGCCAAGTAAGCAGCTGGATAGGAGTTTGGAAGCTCAAAGGAGGCATGGACTAGAAAGATAAATATCAACACTGTCAGCACACAAGAGATACTTAAAGATGTGTAAACTCGTGTGAAACTAGAATGAGAAGAGAAATGAGCTGGAGCTGAAGTCCTGAGCAATTCAAACCCCAAGAGAAGAGAAAGAAGTGGGAGCTAG
>NW_006798649.1:339956-341589 GCF_000442215.2 Lipotes vexillifer | reverse complement strand
AGTAAAAAATCATAGAAAAGAGTGGCCAGAACAGCAGGAAGAAATCAAGAACATGGTGTCACGGAACCCACCACAGGACATTTCAAGAAGGGAGTGGCCAACTGCTGACAGATGAGGACCGACCCCTCTCCTTTGGATCTGGGAACATGGACGTCATGGGAGGCCCAAGCAAGAGCCTCTCTGTAGAGGGGGTGGGGGCAGAAGTGGACCGGACAGGGTTGGTGAAAGGCACTTTTTCTAGAGCCAGTCTACTGGGTTCACACCCTGGTTCTGCCAGCTGCTGGCTGTGCACCCCTGGGCACAGATTAAGACCTCTCAGTGTTTCCGTTCTGTTTGTGAAATGGGGCTAAAGCATACCTACCTCATAGGCAGTTATGAAAATTAAACGAGTTAATACACATGAAGTGCTTAGACCGCCTGGCACCATGTGTTCATTAGTGTTAACAATTATTACTATTAATCACCGTTGTTAATTCTGAAAAGAGAAACAAGCCTCTTTCTCTTCCCCTTTGCCTCCTTCCTCTTCCTGAACAATTCAGTCCTAAAGCCATGAGGTAGCAGGGGGGCGGTGCCCAGGGCGGGTTCACACCGGGGTTTGCCTGGTGCCAGGCCAGGGGGAGGGGGGCATCCTGGAGGCGTTGGGGTGGAAACTGGAGAGTAACTTTATGGTGGAGGGGCCTGCAGACTCCGCCTTGATGAAGTACTTAAAGAAACATCATTCAGTAACAGGTCAAATTGGAACTGCGCCACCTAATAGATGCAGTGAGAAGAACACAGCATCACCTCTTGTTGATATCTCTGCATAACCTGAATCTAGTCATGAGGAAACATCAGACAAACCCAAACAGAGGGACAGCTACAGGATAACGGGCCCAAATCTTCAAAAGTGTCAAGGTCATGTCAAGGAGAGACTGAGGAGCTGTTTCAGACAAAACAGCCTGAAGAGACATGGCAACCACATGCCACATGTGATTCTGAACTGGATCTTCTTGTAGATCCCAGAATGATCTGACTGGGACAACTGATGAAACCTGAATGGGGTCTGAGGGTTGGATGGTAGTAATGTATCAGTGTTAATCTCCTGACTTTGACGTTGTGTCCTGGCTGTATAGGAGAATAAAGGAAACCACAGCCAAGTATTCGGGGGCGATGAGATAGCCGGTGACAACTGCTTTCAAATGGTTCAGGAAAAAAATTCTTTGTACTGTACTCGCAACTTTTATGTCCATTTGATATTGATTTTTTAAAAAGTGGGAGAGGGATTTCCCTGGCGGTGGTTAAGAATCCGCCTGCTGGGCTTCTCTGGTGGCGCAGTGGTTAAGAATCCACCTGCCTATGCAAGAGACGCGGGTTTGAGCCATGTTCGGAGAAGATCCTACATGCCGCAGAGCAACCAAGCCCGTGCACCACGACTACTGAGCCTGCCCTCTAGAGCCTGAAAGCCACAACTACTGAACCTGTGTGCCACAACTACTGAAGCCCGTACGCCTAGAGCCCTGCTCTGCAACAAGAGAAGCCACCACAATGAGAAGCCCACACACCGCAACTAAGAGTAGCCCCTGCTCGCCACAACTAGAGAAAGCCCGTGAGCAGCAATGAAGACCCAACACAGCCAAATAAATAAATACACAAA
>NW_006798649.1:338425-339827 GCF_000442215.2 Lipotes vexillifer | reverse complement strand
AAAAAAAAAAAAAAAAAAAAAAAAAGAAAAGAGAGAGAGAGGGAGAGAGAAAGTGAATGGTGTCTGAGGCTCCCTTGCACAGCCTCAGATCAGAGGGACCCATCCGCCTGATCCAGGGGATATTGCGTTCCTTGGAGCTGTATGTAGCTGCTTTCTGGAAGCAAGAAAGACATTGAACCTGGCTTCAGTTAGTGCTGCAGGGCGGGGTCTAAACAGGACTTTGGAGCAGCCATCAGCCCGGTTGTTCTCTGCGGTCTGGGGAGGGCCCCACCTCTCACCAGGTGGCGCCCTGGAAAGCCAGGCCTCTCTGGAGAGTTCCGTCAGTCTCCCAGCTGTTCTCTGCCCCAGAGCCTGGAGACTGGGTGACCTCCAGCAAGGGGTGTGCTACCCCAACTGTCTGCATCCTGGAGACGGTGGGCTGCAGGCACTGCTGTCACTCCTGGTGATGTGTCCCATCCCCCACGCTCTCTGCCATGCTTTCTGCCTCAAGAAGAGCTTCAGGAGCAGCCCCTGGCTGGTAATTTGACTGAAATCCCTCAGCTACTCCACAGGTGAGAGGCAGAGCAAGGTCTGAGGCTTGTGTGTGAGAAACACAGTTTCTGACCCTTTTCTGTGGGGTTGTGTGTTCACGGTGCAGTTTCTCCACTGAACGCTGGAAGCACTAATTGTGGCCCATAAAGAAGGCTGCCTCCATTGCAGAAAAATTCTGGAAATGCACCAGCCCTTGAAGTGGAACAAGTCGGAAAAGTAATAACCATACAAGCCAGCAAATCATTGTTGCAGAAAAAGGTATAATATAGGAGAGAAGACATGAAATATGACTTTGAGAAATGTATGCTATTTCTACAAAATGAGTAAGAGGCTGTACTTAAGTGTTTACAGGTTGGGCATGTGGATATTTTAACAAAACAAAATGAAAACCCAATAAAATGCCCATGTTATGTTTCCACACAAAAATATCTACTAAGGGAGATAGACCGGAAGGGTGTATTGTCAGAACTGACCTATTTTTATGGTGAGTGTAAGCTAATAAGAGATTTTTATAACGGGCATAAAAACTTAAAATACCTTTGTCATTCAGATCAAAGAAATGTGGCTGTGGTCTTCCTCCACAGTACCCTGCCCCGTGTAAAATTATCATGACAAGATAGATGTACTTCTAGATCCTCAACTTATTGTCTCTGAGGGTGGAAAAAGCACGCAACATGGAAAGACAGAACACAACCTTCATAACGACCAAGGGGGTTGTACTCTACCCAGTGTCTTGGGTTCTAAGAGATTTAATTCAGGCAGGCATTCTAGGAGGTGGAAATAGGAAACAAACTTGAATAGATTATGGAGATTTGTCAGAAACAGGAAGAATCGCCATTATTAGCAGTTGGATTCTGGGCAGCGGGGGGGG
>NW_006798649.1:307493-338179 GCF_000442215.2 Lipotes vexillifer | reverse complement strand
GGGGGGGGGGGGGGGGTGTGAGGATATGCTGAGAGAAATGATGTTGTACTGGTTCCTGGCAAATCCAGCTCTGCCAAAAGGGAGACCCAATTAGACTGGCATTTTTCTAGAATATGAGTTGAACGAGGTTTCAATCCATAATTTGAACAATAAATCTCATCTCTGTATTTTTAATGATCTTTTAAAGAAGTCCTTTGGTCTTATTTCTATACTGGAACTGATCCTAATCCTCTTAAGATCTGTATGGTAACAGATTAGGAAAGATTACCTACCTACCTGAAAGACGATTGTGTTTCATGTTCTTTCAGTTGTAAATATAACTTAGCCAGTAAGCCTAATCTTCATAATTCTGTTTTTGTTTTGTTTTTACAGTTCTGCCTCTTTTTTTTTTTTTTTTTGCGGTACGCGGGCCTCTCACTGTTGTGGCCTCTCCCGTTGCGGAGCACAGGCTCCGGACACGCAGGCTCAGCGGCCATGGCTCACGAGCCTAGCCGCTTCACGGCATGTGGGATCCTCCCGGACCGGGGCAGGAACCCGTGTCCCCTGCATCGGCAGGTGGACTCTCAACCACTTGCGCCACCAGGGATGCCCAGTTCTGCCTCTTAACAACCAGACTTTTAACAACTTTTTACAACTCTCTGTAGAAACATGGCAATAATACCAATTTCATAGAGATTGTAAGGATCAATTCTAAGATGTTAGTTAACAAGCCCAGTAAAATTTTACTCTTTAAAAATTACCTGTGTTTTCTTTGTAAAAGTTAAGCCATTTTCAATAAAGTTATACATGTTGTAGTTTAAAAAGACACTCTTGCCCTAACCCTATTCACCATATAATTTACAACAAAAAGAAAATAAGGCATTTTAGCTATATTAAGTAAATAAAGCAAGTTGCAAAACTGTATATACAATATAAACTTAAAGTTGTACCTCATCAGTAATTTTTTAAAAGGAAGCAACACAGTTCCATTTACCATAGCATCAAAAAGAATAAAATACTTAGGAATAAACCTAACTAAGGAGGCAAAAGGCTTGTACCCTGGAAACTACAAAATGTTGCTGAAAGAAATTTTAAAAGACACAAATAGGTAGAAAGACCCATATTCATGGATTGGAAGACTTAATATTGTTAAGATGTCAGTACTACAGAAGGCAGTCTACAGATTCAATGCAATAATCTATCAAAATCCCAATGGCATTTTTTGCAGAAATAGAAAAATCCATCCTAAAATTCATATGGAATCTCAAGGGATCTTAAATAGCCAAAGCAATCTTGAAAAAGAAGAACAAAGTTGGAGGTTTCAAACTTCCTGATTTCAAAACTTTTTACAAACCTACAGTAATCAAAACAGTGTGGGACTGGCATAAAGACAGACATAGAGACCAATGGAATATAAAAGAGAGCCCAGAAATAAACCCTGGCATATATGGCCACATGGTTTTCAACATGGGTGCCAAGACCGTTCAATGGAGAAAGGACAGTCTTTTCAACAAATGATGTTGGGAAAACTGGATATTCACATGCAAAAGAATGAAATCGGACCCATACCTTACACCATATGCAAAAATTAACTCAAAGTTCATTTAGCTCTAAGTAATATCTAAAACAAACTCTTAGAAGAAAACATAGGAGAAAAGCTTCATGATGCTGAATTTGACCATTATTTCTTGGGTGTGATACCAAAAGCACAGGCAACTAAAGAAAAAAAATAGATACACTGGACTATATGAAAATTTAAAACTTCTGTGCATCAAAGGACACAATAACAGAGTGAAAAGGCAACCTACAGAATAGGAGAAAATACTGGCAAATCTTGTATCTGATAAGGGGTTACTATACAGAATATACAAAGAACTCCTACAACTGAACAACAAAAAACCCCAAACAACCTGTTTTAAAAATGGGCAAAGGACTTGAATAGACACTTCTCCAAAGAAGATATACAAATGACCAACAAGCACATGAAAGATACTCAACACCACTAATCATCAAGGAAATGCAAATCAAAACCTCAATGAGACACCACCTCACACCCCTTAGGATGGATGCTATCAAAAACAAAACAAAGCAAAAAAACAAAGTAACAAGTGTTGGTGAGGATGTAGAGAAGTTGGAACCTCTTGTACATCACTACCGGGAATGTAAAGTGGTGTAACTTCTGTGGGAGGCAGTATGGTGGTTTCTCAAAAACTTAAAAATAGAACTACCATATGACCCAGCAATTCCACTTCTGGGTATATACCCAAAAGAAGTGAAAGTAGAGTCTCGGAGAGATATTTGTTCACCTGTGCTCACAGTAGCATTATTTACAATAGCCAAAAGGTGAAAGCAACCCACGTCCATCCACAGATGACTAGATAAACAAAATGTAGTATATGCGTACAATGGAATATTATTCAGCCTTAAAAAGGAAGGAAATTCTGACACATGCTACAACATGGATAAACCTTGAAGGCATTATGCTGGGTGAAATAAGGCAGTCACACAGAGACAAGTGCTGTACGATTGCAATCATATGAGGTACCTAGACTAGTTAGAACCATAGAAAGTAGAATGGTGGTTGCCAGAGAGAGCGGGGAACGGGGAGTTGTTTAGAGGGTACAGAGTTTCAGTTTTGCAAGATGAAAAGAGTTCTGGATGTGGGTGGTGGTGATAGCACAACAAGGTGAATGTACTTAGTACCACTGAACTGTATACATAAAAATGGTTAAGATGATAAATTTTACTTGTATTTTATTGTAATTTAAGATAAAATTTTCAACTTGATTCAATTTAAAAATGAAGCAACACAATGAACTGCCATTTGTTGACTACCAGAGTGGCACAGATAAAGTAAAATTAACAATTCTGTGTGATGGACGGGATTTAAGAGAAAGGGAACTTCATATCCTAAATAGCCTGCGTATCTGCGCTGGGCTCCCTGGCTCTGAGCCAACTCCTGTAGTTCAAAGAACGAGGAGACACAAAGCAAAAGACATGCTGCTGCTGGGGCCCACCTGTGGCTGAAGTTAGCGTTCCGAGGGGTGTGTGGCAGGGCAGCCACGGTGCTGGCTGGGGTGTAAACTCCGAGGTGATGAGCACATTTCTGGTCAATGACTTCTGTTTCCCAGTCAAGTGTGAGAGGTCGTCATCAGAAGGCTGGGAACCGAGGCAGTTTAGAGAAGGAAGGAGACACTGTAAAGAACTGTTCAGGAGGGCAAGCCTTCTGAGAAATAGGGCAGGCCAGCTGGGCAGTTCTGAGACACTTTGGGGATATGGCTGTGAGTTTTCAGCGGTACCCTTCGGCCCTGGTGTGAGTTGGGCATCAAGTGGCTCCCAAAAGCAAGAGGCCAGGAACAGAGTAGGCAGAGGGTTGTGTTCAGCCAGAGACCCAGCCCTGATAATGATCTAGATGACGTGACATTTGAAAACAAGAGGAAACTGAAAATAGAAAGTGGTGAGAGTATCACTAGCTACCTCATAGAGATGTTGTGAGGACAGGACGCCAGAGTATATAGAACTGACCAGCAGTTTCCAGGTGCTAAACATAGATTCGTGCCCATCCTTCCCTTCCCCTCCTGTCATTCCCTGAGAGCACAGAAGCCAAGATTCCTGGATGGCAATGGAGCCACGCCATCCCCCACCCCCCAGAGGGCACCTACCTGTCCAGCGGCAATGGGGGGAAGTTCCAGCATCCCAAGCTGCTCCCCAAAGCCCATCCCACCACAACCTCCTTGCCCATTGCAGAGATTGGTGTGGGCACCACCGGCTTCGGCATCTTCTTTATCCTCTTTGGAATGCTCCTGTACTTTGATTCGGTGCTCCTGGCCTTCGGAAACGTGAGTCCCCAAGCCCTGTGAACCTACCTGAGGTCTCCGTTGCCGGGAGGGTCAGCCCTGAGTTTATTCAGATCGTGCCCATCCAGGTTCTGGGCACCACCGAGCCCAGGCAGGCAAGGGGTGGCTGGGGATGGATGGTGAGGCCTATGGGGCACAGAGAATCTAAGGACCTGGATTCTCATGCCAAGCTCTGGGCAAGGTCCTGAGGGTACCAAGATGAATCAGACGCCCCGTCAGAATCCCACCACCTAGGGACAGGAATGTCACATCAACATACACGACTGAGGAGGAAGACAGGGGCAGTGGTCAAGTCACTGTAAGATAAACACATCTAATATGAAACAAGGTGCTTGGAGAAAAGAGAGCGCGCCCTGTGGGGGAAGGATGAAAAACAATTTAGAAAAATAAATGAGTGTGGGGGGGATAAAGCACTTCCAGGTGGATGGAACAAGAGAAGAGGTATGGAGAAGGGGAGGGAAAGCATGGAACGTGCTGGAAGAAAGCCAGAGAGTTAAGTCTGAAAGGAGGCCAGGCACTCTTAAGGGATCGTTGGGAGGCAAGCTGAAGGTGGTGACAGGGCCATAGAGTGGAGGGCCTGGAGAATGCTGCCACAGGCTGGAGCCCTGACACTGCCCTGTGACTCTGGGTGTGGCTGCCTAACCTATTTAGGCTTCAGCCTTCACCTCTGTAAAATGGAGAGAATCTCACTATCTTTCCCATCTTACTTAGGAGGTGTGATGAGAAATGATATCATGTAAGAAGTGCTTGGGATCCAAGAAATTGGGTCGAACTGGGTGACAAGCTAGAGACCTTCAGACGTCTCCTGGTCCGCCCTGCCTCTGGGCACTTCTGTTCCTAAGCAGTTCAAAATACTCACCCTCTCCAATATCACCCCTCCTTGACGAGTTAGCAAGTCCTGCCCTACGCCTGACGGGCAGCTCCAGGCCTGGCCCCTGACTCCCGAGGGAGCAGAGGGAGCCGGGGTGTTTGTTCTCACACCCACCCGCCCCCTCTCCCACAGCTGCTGTTCCTGACCGGCCTCTCCCTCATCATCGGCCTGAGGAAGACATTCTCCTTCTTCTTCCAGAGGCACAAGCTCAAGGGGACCAGCTTCTTCCTGGGGGGCGTGGTCATCGTTCTCCTGCGCTGGCCCCTCCTGGGCATGTTCCTGGAAACCTATGGCTTCTTGAACCTCTTCAAGTGAGTGCAGGTCCCCTTCCCCTGGATGGGCCCACCAGGGCCTCTGAACGGCTGAGATCAGGTTCGGGCTGCGTGACCAGCAGTGTATACAGAAGCTGGACTTTATCCTGCAAGAGACGGGAGCCTCAGAAGGGTTGAAAATGGGGAGGAGCATCAGGTGGACACCAACCGTAGGCTGAAGGATAAGTTGGAGGAATCAGCCCATCCATCAGTAAACATGGAGTACCTGCTGTGTCCCCATCACTGTGCCTGTCACCAGGGAGGAGACACAGGACCTGCCCTCAAGTCTGGCAATCCAGATAGGGAGGAAGGGCAGTGAACTAAAATCTACTGAGCCCCTCACATGCACCAAGCATGCTCACAAGCATCCTCTCATTTTGTCATCTCCACAACCCATTGTAGGATTGTCCTCTACTTGCAAATACGGAAACCAATGCTCAGAGAGGCTGCCCCTGCCCGAGCTCTCACAAGTAGTATGCAAAGGATATGAACTTGACCCAGGTGTCTCTGGCTCATGTTCCCATATCCCTCGGCCCGTCCAGTGTCAGCCTGGGCCTGGTGAAAGACACAGTGGAACTCAGCGAAGGTGTGTGGCCTCCATCAGGGCCAGGGAGGTGTCCCAGAGAAAGCAGGACCTGAGACAGGCCTTGAGGGGTGGGTAGGGTATCAGAGAAGACTGAAGTGTCCTTAAGGAGAAGAAAGAAAAGGATACTGAGGAAGACCATCTCTGGGGCACTGTGGAGAGAACAGGGGTGGGATGGGGATGATGTGGGCTAGAAGAATCATGGCTTATGGACTCATGGGAAGGAGCTGTGGACCAGGAACCCTAGGCTAATCGGAACCATCAGCTTACTCAGGGTAGCCTTGAAAACACCTGATCGGCCCGATGCCCTAGACTTCAGAGACATCATGTAGTGTGGTTGCAGGAAATGAAATTCTCTCACATGTGTTCTGCCATCCATTATTTTTCAACGATGTCATTATTCAAACAGTCATTCATTCAAATAGTCAGATATATAAAAGGTACCTACTACGTGCCACATACAGGGCTAGGTGTGGGGATATGGCACTAAACGAGGAGAAACTTCCTGTGGAACTTGCAATTTAGTGAAGAAGACTAACTCTGACAATAGTTACCATTTATTGAGGACTTGGAAGCATGAGTGGGGCCACTGCAGACTCAGCAGTTCTAACCAAAAGTAAACCTTGAGAAAGACACCTTGCAGCAGCATGGAAGGGGCTTTAAAAAAAAAAAACAACAACAACAGCAACTCAGAGCTATGAGACCTCAGAGACCCAAGCGAACCTCAGGGACCTGAGGCCCAGGGAAAGGAAGTAGCCCAGCCAGAGCTCAGATTTCTGCTCCCCTTCCCACACCAACCTCCGTGCCTCCGAGCCCTCTGAGGGATCACCCACCCACGCCAGTGGGGGTGTGGTAAGAATGGGGCGCCGAGGCGCGGGGGAGAATAAAGTGAGCGCAGCCTCCAGTAGCGATCCATGCCTGGAGCCCAGGAAACATGCGGCAGGCGGTACACACCCAGTCTAGGGAGAAGACAGTAACAATAATAAAAATAAACATTTCCCAAGCATTTCTTTGTGTAAGGCCCTATGACGTAGATACGATTATTATTAACCCCATTTTACAGCTGGAAATCGATTCAGAGAAGTGAAGAAATTTGCCTAAGTTTATACAGCGCCAGTGAGTGGTAGAGCCAAGATTTGAACCCAGGGAGTCTGACCTCAGGGCTTTCATTCTTAACTACTCCACTTGGCTGCCTCTCAAAAAAACAGGGGTGCAGAAGCATGCCCGTCCCCAGGGCCCAGGGGCCCATTCTCTTGGGAGCCAAAGCTGGAGCCTTAGGGGGGACCTCAGCCTCGCTGCCCTCACTGTCCCCTCTGGGGCCATCACTGACCACTCCCTCTGCCTCTCTGCTCCTAGGGGCTTTTTCTCTGTCGCCTTTGACTTCTTGGGCAATACCTCCAACATCCCCTTCCTGAGCATGGTAAGTGGATTATGCGTGTGGCTTGGTGGCGGTGCCTTGGGGTGGGGGAAGCACACGGACTTAGTAAAACAGCAGCCCCAGGTGCAGTGGACACTTCCCCATCTCCCCTCAAAGCCCCTTCCCCAGGTGGGCCAGCCTCAGCTCCTCTTCCCCTCCCTGTACCTTCTCCATTTGACAACAGCAGATGAGATGACAGGTGTGAGCAGTTGTGCCAAAGGTGTGGGTGTAGAGAACGGTGTTTGTCAGTAGCTCCCTATTACAGCCAAAGAAACGGAGCCTTAGGGATTCTAGGTGACCCAGCCAGAAAGTGCCAGACTTCCGGAGAGAGGGCTGAGTCTGGGCCCCAGGCAGAGAGAGGATGGGTGACAGCCAGTGACAACAGGAAAAGCAGGTGGCAGATTCTGTCCTCTCCTTGGGGCAGGCATGGGGCAGTGGTCCCTAGCCCCTGCCCCTCCCTTTCTCTGAAGCACCGGACAGTATACAAGCTCTCTGAGAAGCTCAGAGAGGCTCTAAGCCAGCACCTTGACATGCCCGCCCCCTGGACACACCCCAGCTGTCCCCTCTCCATATCTGCGCCTGGCACTGCTCCCAGCTCTCAAGGCCAGCTTCATAATAACCTAGATATTGAGTCTGTTCCTTGCTCTTTGTCTGGAGTAATGATTCTTGGCTCCCACAGCTGTTCCAGAGGCTTCAAGGCACCAGCTCAATGGTCTGAACAGCAGAGATAAGCTGCTTGAACTTGGATCATTGGTTGAGGGGGCTGGAAAGGAAATGGGGGCCACCCCCTCAGGCCCCCACCCGACACTGACTCATCTCCCCATCATACCCGGACCTCTCCAAGTCCAGAAGGAAGGATGGAACCAAGTGACTGACCTCAAATCCCCAAGTCAATGCAAGAAGCTGTCAGGACCGTTGGGAGCAGAGATCCAGGTCCCACGGAGATTGAACGGGGATCACACCCCACCCTGTATTTATCAGAGGAAAAGCAAAGATTAAATCCCCAAGCTGTAAATGTGCCTGAGACTCAAAGTCAGTGTCTCTAGCCCATTAAGTCCATTCTCTGACTCAGGGCAGGCCCACACACACGGCAAGAAGCAGGCCTGCTCTCGTGACCTATCATTCTTACCCTCGTGTTTACTAGTCCTAATGAGTGAGATAATATGTTTGCAAGCCCCTGTTAGCAGGAGGAATTAAAAAAGTGATGGGTATTAATCCCCATCATGGTGGGAAGTGGTTCTCAACCATTAATTAGGTGGATGTCTGCACAGCTCACCCACCAGGTAGCCTCTGTGCTGAGGTAGAGACATAGCCCCTACCTTCCAAGGGCCCCAGTCTCTGTCCTGGGAAGCACTTCCTTCAAGGGTAAAGCGCATCCTTGCAGGCCCAAGAAAGAGACAGGAGTCTCCCGCAATGCGTACATTTAATAAGTCTCTGTGAGGGCCCCGGTGTCTGTACGGAGCAAAGGAGCGGGTGCTGAGGGTGCAAAGGGAAGGAGACCTGCCCCACTTCAAAGCGAGGCTCACAGCAATTCCAAAACGGTGTGATCGAGGTGCCACAGGACATGACTGTGGGGCTCCAGGAGCAGCACCTCCGGAGACACTGCAGCTGGAAGGCACTCCTCTGAGTTCCCTTAGTGCTTCCCAGGTTAGCCCACCTTCTAGAGCTGCAAAGGTGCTGCTTTCTTAGCCAGCTGCTCACATACCTGTCTCTCCCATCGGACCTCGGCATGTTCATCTGCAAACCCTGTGCTGAGCACGTGCTCAGGAATTGCTTGGGGAAAGAAGGGAGGAAGGAAGGAAGAAAAAAATGAGACAATCCCCCCACCCAGTCCCAGATCCCAGATCCCAGCCCAGGAGCCGCCTTCTGGTCTGAGACCCCAACTGAGCTGCCAGAGCTGGGAGCACACGAGGAGCAAGGAGCCCCCGGGGCAGACTGTGCCACCTCCTCCCCTTTCCTCCCCTGCATCCTGCTTACTTGTCTGGAGGGGGAACATTGCACGCTGACACTCCGCCCCCCTCAAACAGTCCATTTCCATGTTGTTTGGGGCAGAATGGGTCTTGGAGTGGGTCTGGGGAGAAGCGGTGAGAAGGCTGGAAAGAACTAGCGGCAATCAGAAAGCCAGCCTTGGAAGGCTTCTGGAGGGGCAGAAAAAGGCTGATTTCAGTCATGAGAACCAGGAGGCGGGAGTCAGCCGTCATCGGCTCGGAGCGCTGTGCTCTCTGAGGGGGTCTGAGGAGGAGGGAGGGGGAGGCAGAGGTGGGCCTATGCCTGGAGACGTCACCATGGGCTTTATAAAAGGGACGTGACCAGGGAACTGGTGACAGCGAGCCCAGGAGCCCATCTCCCCTCCCTCCAGGTGTTCACTCAGCCAAGCAGCATCATCACCTCGGAGACCCCTCAGGACGGAGCCAAGGCAAGGTAGGTGCGCTGCAGCACCCACACAGGGGAAGGGTCTGGCCGGACCCAGGGAGGCTCCCAAGCTGGGAGCAGGAATTCAGTTCCAAGACTGACAGAGGTGTCCCAGGCAGGCCAAGGGGGCGCCAATCTTCCCTGATTACTCGGCTGGCCAGATTATTCTGGGATGTCTGGGTAAATAACGTTGACTTGCACTTTATGAAACCAGGACCTTGGGGATTCTTTTCTGTAGAAAGAATGAATACAATGAATGAACTCTCTGGCTGGGATGAGAGGCCACAGAAGCTGTTGGAGGGAGCTGGAGAACTCCTGGGGCTCACAGGCTCAATAGGACTCCTCTGGGCAGTTCCCTGATGTGTGGATGGCAAACACAGACCTAAACAAAGAGCCCCCGTGTACCCTGCCAGCTCCGGCACTAAGAGATGGGATCACCCCAGAAGGGAGATGCCCCACCCCAAAAGCTTTCCAACCAAGTCTGGAATTCCTGTTACTCTCTAGGTACAAAACCCCTGGGACAGGGAGACCACAAAAATGCCCACAGCAGGACAGCCACTCGTGGCCCCTTGGAAGCTGATGGTTCTTTTCCAAACAACTCAATTCTACCACATGTGTTAAAAGCCCCTGTGCTGAGCAGTGAACCAAGAGTTGGGGGAGGGGTGTAGTGTGTGTTGGGGACAGGTAGTGGGGGAAAACCAAAGTTCTCATGGTAAGTGCTACCTATGATGGGATGGGGAGGGTGCAATACAGGTGAGAGGAGCATGAAGAAGGAACACTACCTTCTAACCACACAGCCTGCCCTCTGCCCCCTTCCCCACTCGCCGTCCTGCTTCTGAAGAGCAGCCTGAATGCTCCATGTGAAATGCTAATCTACACACATTCCCCTCTGGCTCACACCACCCGGGGATGAAGCCCCTGGTGGCCCCTTCCCCAGCCTCATCACTCTCTCTCCAGCAAAGTTTCACCCTCCTGGCAGGCTGGAGGGCCTGCACTTCCCTCCACACCCAGCTCCAGCTCCCTTGCTGGGACTGCCTTCAGTGCTCAGGAACTCAGCTCAGGTGCCACCCCCTGCAGAAAGCCTGCCTGGACCCTCCACATCAGGCTCCCATGGGCTCTGACACACCCCAGGCCTCCCCACCCACCCTGTACTCACGTGCCTCCAGCCTATCATTTACCGTGTTATTTTGAGATGATTCTGATTACGACTCAATTTCTTGTGCTAGATCTCAGGGGAGGGCCTGGGGGAAGCAACCCTGTGAGCACACCTGTGCACCCATAGCACCAACCAGATGCTGCGATCAGGAATGATTTCTGAACTAACCTGGACCCTGTGCATCCATGGTCTGAAGCCACAAAAGAAATGGTTTTACACTGTTCTCTCTAGTGGACTGATCCTCTCTCTACTCCATGCCCTGCCCCAGGCCTTAAGGCAGGTGCAGAAAGCCATGGTCTGGGTTTCAGGGTGTCAGAGAGTCAAAGTCTGCAAGGATAAGTGACCATCTGAGGGGACAGTCGGTGGCCAGTCTGACTCAATGCTCTTATTTTATACATGGAGCAATAACGTCTAGAGATGGGAGGTGACTTGCTCTTGTCTCACAGGGAGGGAGAGTGGAGCTGTGGCTATAGATTTCAGTCCTCCTAATCCCACTCTTACTCTACCCCATGCCTGCGTCCCGGTGGGAGCAGGGAGAGGAAAGGGGAGTGGGGGCAACAATGGAGGGATGGATGGGGCTGAGCCACTGTTAGGAGCTGACGGGCACAAATGATAGTCCCCCCACCCTGCCCACTTACCCCTGGACCACAGAGGGAGGCTCGAGCCTTTAGATCTGGCACCCACTCCCTTCTGCTCAGCCTGCAGTGCTGCCTGGCCCTCCACCAATTTGTCTTTAATCATGTTTGGACAGTCTCAAAGTGCCTGGTGACTTTTTCAAAGAGAAATCAGACTTGGGAGCTGGAAGAGCTGGAGGGGTGGGGATGAGAGGGGAAAGGGGATGAAGAGGGGGTCACAGCACACAGCTCCCACCTCAACAGCCAAAATCATGAAGTCAATTAAATTCATATCCTCTCAGAGACCATGGGGAATAGAATATGGAGACAGTTGACCTGATAAATCAGGGAAAGTTTTTTTCTCTTTCCTGAATTACAGGCAATAAGACAATTTAATGATGGTTTTCAAGGCTATGAAGGGTTATGAGAGCAAGCAAGATGATTGCCTCTTTCTTCCTTTTGCTTGAAAAAGGAAAGGAATTAAGTTCCCATTACAGCAGGAGGGAACTGGGCCAGGTTCGGGAAGGCACATTCTAGCGGGGAGAGTGGAGCACAGAAAGTTGTCATTTATGCAGAGCCCAGCATGGAGGGAAGAAATGCCTGCTCCCAGGCTCCAGAGAGCAGGTTGGGACCTCAGCGCCCTCCATTCAGTGGAACTCCTTGCCCCACTTCACTTCACCTTTCCCTGCTCACTGCCACACTGCATCTCATTCCTTGTTTCTCCAACATTCCTCTCAAGCAAACCTGAGATTCAGAATCCTGGCCATTTTCCAACCCAAGCAGTCCTGCCCCTTCCACTGATATGGATCCTTCCTCCCTCCCTCCCTCCCTTCTTTCCTTCTCTCCTTCCTTCCTAACCTTACTGGCCTCACCTGCAGGAAGCCCTCCCTATGATTCTCACCTAGCATGAGTTCAGCTTGGACGATACGGTGCAAGTGGTCTCAGTCCCATTTCCGTGCTGTGTCTGTTCAGCCTCATCCCTCCACTGAGGGCCTCCAAGGGCAGGGGCTGTCTCCTCCCTTCCAGGGGTCCCACTTCACGCTGGGATCTGCCCCATCACCCAGCCCAGAGGGCATGCCTAACCTAGTCCCTCCTCCCTCTCTCTGTCTTGGTCTCAGGACACTTCCAGGATCAGGATGAACTCACTGGTTTCTTGGCAGCTGATGCTTTTCCTTTGTGCCGTCTCCTTCACGGAGACATTAGAAAAGGCGACGCCCATGAAAAATCCTAGAGCCACAGGTATGTGTTATCTGGGAAGAAGGGTGGGAGGGAGCAAGTGAGTTGTCGCAAAATGAGAGTTACCATATTCTTCAGATATGGCTAGTCTCTTGACGTGAATTTAAAGCTGCATTTAATGGAAACCTAAGACTGATACATGCAACACATTTAGGGGTCTTGCTAACCTTGCAAGCAAGGGATGTCTTGCCACTGTTACGGACATCAGGAGGCTCACCCAGGTTCAGCTGCTTGTTAACCACCGAGCTCCTGCATGGTTTTCTCTGCTCTCCGCCAACCACCTCTCTGTGCAGATCTGCTAGGAAGGAATTTACTATGCAAGTTTGTCTTATCAGTGACCTCAGTTCCTTTATGGGAAATTTGACTCCTCCCTTCCAGGGGTCCCACTTCACGCTGGGATCTGCCCCATCACCCAGCCCAGAGGGCATGCCTAACCTAGTCCCTCCTCCCTCTCTCTGTCTTGGTCTCAGGACACTTCCAGGATCAGGATGAACTCACTGGTTTCTTGGCAGCTGATGCTTTTCCTTTGTGCCGTCTCCTTCACGGAGACATTAGAAAAGGCGACGCCCATGAAAAATCCTAGAGCCACAGGTATGTGTTATCTGGGAAGAAGGGTGGGAGGGAGCAAGTGAGTTGTCGCAAAATGAGAGTTACCATATTCTTCAGATATGGCTAGTCTCTTGACGTGAATTTAAAGCTGCATTTAATGGAAACCTAAGACTGATACATGCAACACATTTAGGGGTCTTGCTAACCTTGCAAGCAAGGGATGTCTTGCCACTGTTACGGACATCAGGAGGCTCACCCAGGTTCAGCTGCTTGTTAACCACCGAGCTCCTGCATGGTTTTCTCTGCTCTCCGCCAACCACCTCTCTGTGCAGATCTGCTAGGAAGGAATTTACTATGCAAGTTTGTCTTATCAGTGACCTCAGTTCCTTTATGGGAAATTTGAAAAAAAAAAAATAGCCTACACAAAAGGACAGATCCTTAATATCTGTCAACATTATGAGTTCACTGTGAAACTGATGACCTGGAGAAACTGAGGCCCAAAGAGGTAAAGAAACGTTCCCGAAGTCACTCAATCCAATGCTGCAGAAACCCAGCAGGCACTGAGCTCCCACTGAGCTCATACAGGGCATGAGCTAGGACGGTGCTCATCCCCAAGTCAGGAGGTGGGTTTAACACTGCTGGGTGGTCAGCTTGGCCTCTGGGGACCTCAGTTCCTCTAGCTATGGAACTTGCAGCATTCTTTCTATACACAAGATATCACTGTGCCCATAAGCTATCCCAAAGCAAAGAGAACATGGCCCTGGGTGTCCTTTGCCAAGTGTGTCTTCTCTCCTGGGATCGGGTGTTCTTTCTGGGTGAGGGAGGATCCCCCAGAGAATAACAACATCACTGTCCTGGGACATTGAGCTCTTAGCTCTTTTTGGCAAAAGCTTTTAGGTGATGCTAAAAACAATAGCCTAGGCAGTGATCCTCCTGCTGGGATGGTGGCTATAGCTAGAAAGGAAGTCATTGTCTCTCCCATCTCAGCCAGGCCCAGGGCCCTCCTAGGAAGATTATAACTAACTCTGGACCATGCCCACTCTTCCCCAGAGTATGCCAGGGCATTGAGCAGGGCTCAAAGCCAACTACCCTCCACCCAACACACACCCACTCACACCCCAGACCTCATTTCCACTGATCTCCTGCCACAATTTGCTGGGGTCATTGTCTCCTGAGAGCTAGTTGCACTACTTTACTGCTAAAAAGTATAGTGCACTTAATGAGCCTTGCAAGTGAAGTGCCTTCCAAATTAGCCTCATTAACCCTCAGTGTGAAGGGGAAAGATTATACCTGGAGTGGGGGAGGTGAGCTGGTTGAGGTGCCCCAGATAATTTCCCTTCTTTGTTGAAGTCCTTATATAGCCTTTTAGGGGTCACACTTGTTGGGGGTGTGGAGGCACAATGGTCTTAGCTTCACTTGCTTCTTTTCTGTAACTACAAGCCTTTCATTAGCTTTTATATATTTAACAAGCATTTTTGAGGCCCTAGTATGTGCAAGGCACTGTTTTCAAGACTCTGAGAGACTCAGAGATGAATGAACATGGCCCCAACCGCCCTAGGAGCTCAGTCTAGTGGGAGCCTGATGCAGGGACGGGCCAGCCAGAGGGCCACGAAGAGGAGCAAAGCTGGGTGTCCAGCAAATACTTGAGTTTTCTTTCAAGCTCTACCCTGCTTGCTTCCTAAAAAAAAAAAAAAAGTAATTCAATATAAAAGACATTTAAGACAATTCTGTAAAACATCTGAAATCAAAGCTATGTTGAAGGAAGGAGGAGCAAATGGCCTAACCACACAAGCTAAGATGCTGCTGAGCTTGGAGCTCTGAGCTTCCTAGGGGTCAAGGAACAAAAGGGAAGCAGAGGATGGGGATGTGAGTAGGTGTTCCAAAGCCGTCTTTCCCGGGCCCCGGCGGCCTCACGTCAGCCTCTCCCTGTGGCTCTGTCCTAGGCCCGCGTCTCAGATCCCCGGCGCTCCTGGCCTCCGGGGCACAGAGCCCGCGGTGCGCGGAGAGGAAGCCCGCCGTTGCCGGCCCTCGGGGGGCCTCGCTGTGCCCTCCTCCCGAGAGCTCCGCTGGGCCCCAGCTGCCGGGCCTGTGCGCCCCCCGCAGTCGCCTGATACCCGCCCCGCGCGGCGCGGTGCTGGTACAGCGCGAGAAGGACCTGTCCGCCTACAACTGGAACTCCTTCGGCCTACGTTACGGAAAGCGGCACGCTGCGCCGCCCGGCAGCCGCGGCCAAGGCGCCGGGCGGGGCTGAGCGCGGAGGTGCGGCCTTAGACCTTCCAGTTCGGGGCCGGGGCTGGGGGCGGGCAGTGGGAGGGGCCTGCAGCTTTTTTCCTGAAGCAATAAAGGAAATGCTGCCGTCTCACCTGCTTGTGATCCGTGGCTAATTTTTGCAAGCGGCGCGGATGAGATTGTTCCCCTTCTCTCTCAGTTGGATCTTCAGCTGGTTTTAAGATGGCTTTAGTGTTATCAAGGTCAATGATTTTCAAACTAGAGGTAAAGGACCAAGTTGTTTTTTCCCCCAATTCGGGGCAGATCGGTACTTTTAAACACACACACACATACACACACACACACACACACACACACACACACACACAGTGAATCTCTATAAGACTTTTAAAAATAACTAAAAAGAAGCTCAAATTGGATGCTGCTTGGGTGGTGTTACTGCAATATCAAATAGCTATAAAAATTTCTGAAGATGTTCTCTTAATTCCTAGACCTATGTCACTGCAGATGGGTAACCAACATTTTTCAGAGGGCCATGAGCCGATACCCACACTTTGAGTAGCACTGATCTAGGCCAGGGGAAGGCAGATGGCTTAAGTACCTTCCCCTTTCCCAGGGAAGTTTTTAGCCAGTCGGACAGCCTGATCTGGAAGATGATGCCAACCACTACCCCATCCACTGAGGTTTAAATAACACCTTAGCTCCACAGTCAGACCTCCACTGGGGTGCTTGGCCACAACCACACTGAAGCCCCACTCCATGCGCAAGGAGTGTCAGCAGTGCACTGGGCCATCCATCTGCCAACACCCGCCTCCCCGCCCCCCCCCTCTGGAAACCCTGGATGGGTCCAGTGCTTTATGGTCATCACTTCTCTACGTCCTCTGAACCACCCAGGGGGCTGAGCATGTGTTGACCCCATTTTCACAAGTGAGAATCCTGAGGTTCCGAAAGATAAATATCTCACTCAAGGCACACAGCCAATGAGTGGCAAGCCATTTCAGGCTCCTGGCTTCCCCAATGCACTGTCGTCACACCTCTCTGACGTGGCAGGATTTCCATCTGAGTCATCTGTGGTGAACATCAGGAATGGTCAGCGTGCCTTGTGGGGACATTCCTGGGGGCCCCCAATAGCTGGGAAGTTTAAACTGCTGTAGGAAGGAGTAGAGCTTGTCAGTTGGGAAACTCCAGGAAATCTAGGCTTCTAAGCCCACAGGAAAACCCAGCCCTATTTGACAGCCTCACGCTTCGCGTACGCTTCTTGGTTTTGGCTGAGCTGGGTCTTCGTTGCGGTGCGCAGGCTCTTCGTTGCAGCACGGGCTTCTCTCTAGTTGCAGCGCACGTGCTTAGTTGCCCTGCCGCATTGGGAACTTAGTTCCCCAACCAGGGATCGAACCCATGTCCCCTGCATTGGAAGGCAGATTCTTGGCCCCTGGACCACCAGGGAAGTCTCTACCTTGCTTGGTTTAGAATGGAAATGTTCTTTCCTAGAAGGATTGTGTGGTCCACCACCACTCCATGAAACACCAGTGTTCCACCCATTACAGAAACCAGGACTCCATAGAATGGAGGCAGAGTCTTGTTGCTATGGCAATGAGATAGGTTGCTATGGGAACACGACAACCTGCCCTACCCCCATCTCTACTCTGAAACCGTCCTCCAGGATCTCTCAAATTATTGGTACTGCTGTGAGCTCATGTCCTAGCATGCATGACAGGGTGATGCTGTTGATATTTCATCCCCCAAACGGCCTGGGGTGTGTCTCTTTACCTTTGGGAGAGGAATCATAAACTCAACAGCTATTCTGTTAAGTGAGTTATTCTCCTATTCCCTGGACCAATCCTTTCTCTGATGAAGTCTATGCATAGGAAGAAGCTAATGGATCTCCAAAATCTGCTCTTAGTCAATCTAATTCTACAAAATTTCCTGTGATCCCCCCTAACTTCTCCTCGTGACCTCAAGTTTAGGCAGATAGGAGGCAGGGGTGTGTGTGTGTGTGTGTGTGTGTGTGTGTGTGTGTGTGTTGCTTCAGGGGCAGGACAGTGAAATGTCTTCTCTGGTATAAGAAGCAGGCCTGTGTGTGAGAAGGTATGTGTAAGAGGGGTAAATGTGAGAAACATACATGTGTCTGTGTGACACTGTGTGTGGTGTGGCCCCTCTAACTACATTTCAGGCCTCACTAGCTCCCCCTGCAACCCAAGTGCTCTCCAGGATCTCTGTTCTAGCTGCTTCAGTGGGTAGCAGGAGAAAAGCTGGATCCACCTGTCCTGGTCTTCCTGCCCAGGACTGTGCCTGTGAGACTCCAGGCTTTGCAGTTCTTGACCCCATGTTCTGTGAAGGGATGGGGATCTCCATGGGATGAAGGAGTTTTTGGTTTCATGAGGCTCCCAGCCTGACTCTGAACTGATTGGAGGGAAGGTACAGGCTGTGAGGGGCCCCAGGGACTCCCATCTACCTCCCAAGACTTCTGTGGGCTCAGAGAGCTAAGGCACCAGAGCCCAAAGACTTGGAGGTAGGGCTGCCTAGGGGCTCTCAAACCCAGTCCTTCCTGGGAACTCTAGACAGTCCCCCAGGGGCAAAAATCCAGGAGGACCTGGGCATCCTTCCCTGGGGAATGGGAGGTAGGAGCATCTCTTTCCATATTCCTTCCCTTTTGGTAAGTCTGTTGCACTAGTAGGGAAGTGGTCTCATGCCTCTAAGCAAAGGAATATGGAGGGCAGGGATGGGAGGGATGCAGGGGGATTTCTGCCTCTAGTATCACTAGTAATATATTAACAAGCATTTTTTTAGTCCTGTAGTGTGCCAAGCACAGGGCTACTCCATTTCAACCTCACAACAACTGCAAGAGGTGGGCAGTATTCTTGGAGAAGTCAAGTGGTGCGCCCAAGGTTGGCTGGCAAGTTAGAGAGCCCAGAGCGAGACTCTCACATTCTAATTGCACGTATCATAATCTTCCTACACACTACAGTCTTTCCTTTTTCTCTGGCCCTTCTGTGTGGCAGAGCCAACCCTCTTCCTGAATGATTTGTCTTGGGTAGCAGGTCTCTGGCAGCCAGTGTAACTCTATCCCGATGCCTCTCCAACTTCTTTAATGACAACACAGGTGAGGTTACCAATCCCCAGAGCAGGTCTTCTCCCCTCAAACCTCCTGTTTGGGGTCAGGCATCTGACTTTTGCCCCTGTCTGTCTCCTTTCTCTGGAAGCAGCTTCCCCGGGTCCAGACTTGGTCATAGGGAGGCAAAAGATGTCAAGTCCCAGGGGAGTTAGTATGCCCTTCCTCACCCTTCGTCCATTTTAAAACATCAGGCTTCCATACTCAGCTCAGAGCAGGGAGCCTGGAGGCCAGCAGGACTGGTTTTTGTTGTTGCGAAAGCCAGGGCAAAACAAAGAGCCCCCAGTTTCATCCTCATCTCGGGTTTTGCTTACCTATATTTTCTCTATTATCTGTCCAACAGAGTCTTAACAACAGTCTCATCCGCATGTTACCTTCACAAAATGTTTAAAGGTACCACTTTTGACACATTCATGTCTGCTCACACCCTAAGCCCCTTAAAAGATAGCAAAGGAACAAGAAAGGAATAAACTCCCAAGGAAAAAGAGAAGGGAAGGGAAACCACAGCAGATGAGAAATGACAACCAGATACTGAACACGGAAATTAGATGGAGGGCTTGGCAGAATGAAGGAAGCTACAACCTCAAAGCCAGCAAAAAGGTCTACTGAAGGGCCATGACTGATTCACCCCGAGGACCAAGTCTCTGTACTTGGAGCTACCTGGGACGAATTCTAGACTGAAAACAGGGGACTGGCTGGAAATCTCTACATGGAGAAGTTAGACTTCCTGAGTCCCCACGTCCAGCTAACACAGCCTGGCTACCCTGCTCCCCCATGAGGAAGAAGCTAGAGACTTTCTCTCTCGAGGATTCAGTAGAGACCTCTAGGCAGGGGGTCACTAGCACAATGAGGATGGGGATAAAGAGGGTGTCTGACAAGAGGGAAAAAAGAGAGTAGACTGTGAAATTCTGCCTGGGTGAGCCCTTTCCCAGTTTCTTCCCAGAATGCAGGGCACAAGGACCACCTCCCCAAATGGGAGAGAGAAAGCCCCAAAGAAAAGACCGACAGATACTGACATTGAAGGGTACCTACCTTTGTCCATTTGGGCTGCTTTAACTAAGTACCACATACTGGGTGGCTTATAAACAACAGAAATTTATTTCCCACAGTTCTGGAGGCTGGGAATTCCAAAATCAAGGGACCCCCGATTCAGTGCCTGGTGAGGGCCCACTTTCTGGTTCGTATATGGCTATGCTTTTGTTGTATCCTCACGTGGCAGAAAGGAGCAGGGAGCTCTCAGGGGTCTCTTTTATAAGGGCTACTAATCCTATTCATGAGGGCTCCACCCTCATGACCTAATCACCCATGAAGGCCCCCCACTTCCTCATATCATCACATGGAAGGTTAGGATTTCAACATATGATTTTGGAGGGCACAAACATTCAGTCTACGGCAGCGCTCCAGGGAAAATCTGCTCAAAGCCCCCATCTAGAGTGGGGTACACCAGCTGTGAGCCTTGCCCCTGCACACCGAGTTTCTAGGCCCCTCCACCTGTCTGTCTTAGCCCTGAATGGAGAGCCAAGTTGTCCCAGGAGCTTGAATAAAACCTCTAGTTTGGAAGAGAAGACCAAAGCAAACAACACAGAGAAACCAGAGACACCAAGAAAAAAATTAGTCTGTAATTAATATCCTCAGAGGGAAAAAAAAAATTAAAAAAACAAAATCCTCAGAGGGCATAAGAGAAAATTTTGCACTCATAAAGCAAGTAGTGGGCGCTTCCCTGGTGGCACAGTGGTTGAGAATCTGCCTGCCAATGCAGGGGACACGGGTTCGAGCCCTGGTCTGGGAAGATCCCACATGCCACAGAGCAGCTAGGTCCGTGTGCCACAACTACTGAGCCTGCGCGTCAGGAGCCTGTGCTCCGCAACAAGAGAGGCTGCGATAGTGAGAGGCCCGCGCACCGCGATCAAGAGTGGCCCCCGCTCGCCTCAACTAGAGAAAGCCCTCGCACAGAAATGAAGACCCACACAGCCAAAAATAAAAATAAATTAATTAAAAAACAAACAAACAAAAAACCAAGTAGTGGTTGCAATAAACATAGGAATAATCAAAGAATAAGAAAGGGCCTTCAGAGGTTAAAATTACAAGAGAATTTTTTTTTAAGAAATAAAAGAGTTGGAATGTCAAGTTAAAGAAATCTCATACAAGGTAGAACAAAAAAAAAAAAATCAGGAGGTAAAATATAAGAAACTTAGAAAATAAACAGAAGTTGCAATATCCTACTAATATGAGTTCCAGAAGAGAGAAAAAGAGAAAATGGAAGGAAAGAAATGACCAAAGAATTAATGCAGGACGATTTCCCAGAATGGAAGGACATGAATTTCCAGGTTGAGGGCATCCATTAAGTGGATGAAGCACATGAATGGAAAAAGACCCATGCCAGGGGTAAGGAAAGGTGGTGAAACCCACTAGAGATCAAACCATAGAAGAGTCTGGAATCAGAGTTGCACCAGACTTGTTAAAATCAGAAGATATTGGAAAAACAACTTCTAATTTCAGAGGGGAAATAAGTTTCAACCTAGCATTCTATTCACACCCAAACTCTAAAGAGTAAGGGTTGAATGGAAACATTTCTAGACCTGCCAGGACTCCAAGTGTTTACTCCTCCTGCACCCTTTCTCAGCAAGCTTTGGAACACATCTTCCACCTAAGTACAAGTGTCACCTGAGAAAGAGGAAAACCCCAGAACCTGGATATAGGAAGCCACAGAGGAGAGCAGCAAAGAGATCCCCCAGGAGCACCAAGCCCCCAGGAGAAAATCCCACTGGTGCATTACCTGGGCATCACACCAGGTGGAAGCGGGTGTGGAGCAGCTGGGCACAGAAAAACAAGGAGTGGGAAAGTGGCAGGACCAATGATGAACTTAATGAAAAGCAAAAAATTACACAAAGAAATGTCAGTGTAATACACCATGAATGTAAATTTAATTATAATAATCTAAGTACTGGCTTTTGATTTTGCCAAAGTTGGAGGGACGGAGCATAAGAGAGAGAAATCCTTAATTACCATAAAAGAAGAAGAAATAATGAATAAAATTGAAAAATTAAGAAATGGCAGTTTAAGCATAACCTTTAGGAATATGGACAACCATCAACAGCAAAATAGCTGAGAGAGTTGAAAGACGTCGCCTCTGTAGAGCAGGATTGGAGATGCTGGTTATCCTTAAAAGCCTCTGAGTTCTATTGGATTTTAAAACTGGAGTATTTACATATGTCAATCCCAATCTCCCAATTCATCACACCACCACAACATACATACACTAATATGTATAAAATGGATAACTAATAAGAACGTGCTATATAAAAAAATAAATAAAATTTTTTAAAAAACCTGAGAGTATTTATTTTTCTGATAAAAAAGGAAAGCGAGAAGAAAGGAAGAAAGGGGTCCATTTTCTAGAAAATGTTCTTGAGATACAACCACTTCCCTATACTTCTGCTGGTGACACTCTAGTGCACAAACCCCTAGCACCCTCGCATCAGAACCACTGCCCCTGCATCACCACCCCCCACACAGCACAAACACACACATCCTCCACTGAGCTGCCCCACAGACCACCAGTGCCATTTGGGGAAAAGCAGTTTATTATGTTTCTAGCTTTCATGCCTCAGGATATGCTGTCTGGTCCCACTACATTGGGTGCATCTCATTTCAGGAGTACTCCTTTGACCAAGCTCTCCCACCAAGCCCCCCATCCCCTTGCCAATCCTGTCCTCCTCCCAGGTGATTGTAGCTCCCAAGACCCCGGTGACCTGCCTTCAATTTTCCTGGGCCACCACTTGAGCAGGGCTCAGGTTGGGGTCACCCCAACCCTGTGGCTGAATTCCTGTTCCTCCAAGGCCCCCAGAACAAACAGCTAAGGACACTTGGTTCCCTGCAGCTCCACCCCGCAGCTCCAAGACGCTCCTGGTCCCAGCCCCAATGCCTTCCAAGTAATTATTCCCTCTGGAGGGTCCACCCACACAAGGCAGCCCTGGCTGGTTATTAAACTCCGTTCCGGGTCTGTTTTTTCCTCTCAAGGCCCCAGCTGCTCATCTCTGCAAGCTTAGTGCTCCCATCTGATTGAAAAATTCCTCCCAGGAAGCAGCTGGGCCCTCCAGGGTTGGGGAGTTAAGTGTGACACGGGGAGGAATACAGGTGAAGAAAAGACGTGTCCATTTTTATCTTTTCTCCTGCTTTCCCGTTTGCTTTTTATGAACAGAAGCAGTATCAGCCCAGAGATATTTAGCTCCCCAATTCCAAGCCTCAGTGAGTCTGATCTCTTTGCCACCTTCCCCAGGGCAGTGGCCATGGCAAGAACTTTCCACTAAACTAATGCTGGTGGAAATAAATCCATGCTCCTTTCAAAGTAGCAAAAATCAGGCTCTTGGTACCACACAGCCTTCTCTCCCTCCACACTTCACCTCTGTTGGTCCCCCCCAGTCTTGGTCACAATCCCAAATCTCCTTGGGATCATTATCCTGGAGCAAAGTGGGATTTGGGGGCATTTTTAGAGAAACCCTGAGCACCACTTGTCTCCTGAGAGATTCCCAGAGCCCCACCACCCCTCTGAATGCCCCTGCCGCCCACTCTGCACACCCAGCGTGGGATCTGAAGAGAGAGGAGAGGACCCAGGCGGGATTTATGCTTCTCCGGACTGGTTCTCACGTCATGGGTCTGCCCCAGGGGAAAGGGCAGGTGCGGCCCAGCCCTTCCCTCTGCCTCCAGCTCTGCTTCCCCGACCTCAGGTGACGCAGCCTGGGGCCTCGACGTGGGATCCTGGGGGGCTTCTGTGAGACACACTGGACCCCTGGGCTGATGGGGCCTGCGAGATAACCCGGGAAGGGTCCCTACCCATGCGCCTTCCCTCCCACAGCCCAGGGCACTGGCAGGCCCAAGTTCAGAGGGAGATTCTCATGGAGTTCCACCCGCCTTCCAATCATCCTCACGCGACAGGGAAAACGGGGAGTAACAGGCTGGGCCACCTGGCAGGGAGTCAGGACACACAGAATCCTAAAAAATACTGGAGAGGACTGTCCCAGGGTCGGAGGTGACCCCATGCAGGACATTCGCTCTCACTGGGTGCTGACTGCTCGACAGTTCTTCCTTAGAACGGAACTAAAACCGGATTCTTTCTCCCTGCCACCCTTTAAGGGCCTCAGCTCTGTACAATGAGGCTGTACAAACGGGTCTGACTCCAATTTCTGTGGAAGAACCTTCAAGGGCTTTATGATCCCTGGGGCTTCTCTCTCCCAGCTAAGCTTCTGCAGAGCTGCCCTCCACGAACCTTCACGGCTTGATTTCAGGATCCCTGCTCACTGTGAGTCCAGGCCACAGTCTTGATGGGATGTGATACTCAGTGTCCGGTCTCAGGATCTGAGCCCCACAGGACTTGAGGGGGTGGGCTGAGAGCAGTGCGTGAGAAGAACATCCTCTGGTCCCTGCAACTCTGGTCTATAGTTTGACAGTTGTGTCTTTCCTGGGGAAGTTATTCACTCTTCTTATTCACACTAGTACCCACTGCTGACCCCAGGGTCAGTACTCACATGTGCTGCACCCACTGGCAGGAGAGAGGGATGTGGGCAGGAAGGGCATTTTTGGTTGGAGAGTGCCTGGGGCCACAGAGGGCTTGGCCGGCTGTTGGGACCCCCAGCCCTGCCTTTGCCATAGAAGAGTCCTGAGTACTGACCTGAAATACAGGTGAGGGTCCTGTTGCGCTGTGCCGGGCAGCTAAACTGCAGTGAGGACAGGGCTTTAAAGAGCTCCCTCTCCCCCACAGAAAGCTCTGTGGGCTTGACAGACTCAGCCACAGCCCAGCACCCCTCTCCTTCACATCCCATTGGCTCTGCCGGTCATCTGTGACACACACAGCCCCAGAGAGGAGCCCGGAGTCACAAGGCAAAGCGCTCAGCTTGTCCTTCCCTAAGTTCTCTGAAGCCTCAGCTTCCTGTCTGAGCAGAGGGTCCCCACTTCACAGAGCTGTGCAGAAGCAATGGTGTTCGTTTCTGTCACCTTTGTAACTCCAGCATCTAGAAAAGTGTCTAATATATAAGAAATGCTCAGTGGATACTTGCTAATAAATGAAAGAGCACTGAGACTTACAGGGATGCTTAATAAATATTTATTCAATCTGACAAGAGAGATGTTCCCACTTTGAGGTGTTCTTAAAAGTTCTCCCCTGCCCTCAAATGCTTCCCCCAATGCCAACCACAGGGCCTGAGAATTCTCCAGTGAGAGTTTATACCAAGAAACACCAAATTCTCCCATCACTTGGTAAGGGTGTTGTAATTTCAGAGATCCAAATGCATTAATTAGACAACACGTTGGTAACAGAGATTAGCTCCTCTGGTTAAGTTCTTACTGCCCACAGTCGGTGCAGAGAGCAGTGCCCTGAATACACAGGACTAGGATACTAGAGTGCCTACCCAGGAGGGTGCCCTGGGGCCACCCAGCAGCTGCTTCATCTTCCGGATTGGAGAACTGAAGCCCAGACAGGGGAAGGGGTTCCCACGTCACACAACAAGTTGGTGATAGAGTCAGAACTAGAAGCCAGGTCCCTGACAGCGATGCCAGGGCTTCTCGCACTGCTCATCACAGTTCACTGGGCACTCATTTGATGAGTATGAAGCACCACTCTGGGTGAGAGGCAGATGTACACACACAGAAATAATTCCGAGACAGGACAGTTGAGGTCTGTGCTCTCACAGAAGGCTCACGTCTGCACTGTGAAAGCCCCCAGGAGAGACAGTCAATTCCAGGCTGAATCCGCGCCTGCTTCACGGAGGAGATAGTGATATTGGAAGTGGGCCCTAAGAGTGAGCAGGGAGAAGCCAGGAGAGGACATCCTAAGCTGAATAAATAGCACCCATCCTGGGATTTAGGACCCAGGTGAGTGTGTGGTGAGCTGCCCCTGACTGCTTGTAAGCTACAAGAAAAAGGGAAGGGGGCAGAGACAGAGCCCAGAAAGGAGTTAAGGCCAAGCAGAAAGAGGAGGAGGGGTTGGAAGACCAGCTGCCCCACCTCGCTCTTTGGCAGAAGCCTCCCCACATCCCCAGGGCTGCCCTTCCCTCCCCCCAATACTAGGTCAACTGAGGATGGACACACGCCCCCTGCCCCCAGGTCCCTACTTCCAGAGGAAGGGCTGTGCTGCACTTTCCCATAAACAGCCACTGCTGACAGAGACTTGCAGGGAAGCAGCATCGAGGCCCCTGGGTCTGGCTCTGTCAGGGAACGAGCCAGGAGGGGTCACCCATGTTCCAGATGGGAACACTGAGATGCAGCCTAGGAGAAGCTAGGCAGGGCCACAGCCAAGGTTAACCCAGAAGACAGAGCTACAAAGGAAAGGGGTGAAGGAGACTGGCTGAGGGACTGGAAACCTGGGTTCCATGCTTGTCCCAGCCCTGCCCTTGTCCCCGAAAAGTGCTGTTTCTCATCAGCCTCTGTCTTCCCTGAGGGGGTCACAGGGCCAGGCCGAGACAGGGCTACTGGCGTCACTGGGCACAGCCTTGCTTTCCCACAACCTTCCTTCCTCTGGCCCCCCTGCTCCGCGTCAGAAGCCTGATCACCCTTCACCCACTTAGCTCAGTCCCACGGAGGGATTTATTACTGGCTGCCCTGCCATCTGCCCCACGGTAATAAATCAGGGCAGAGCAGAATCGCAGGCATCCCAAGTGTGGAGCGTACAAAAGGAGAAGGGTTCTTCAGTGGATCCCAGAGAGAGCTGGGACACAGGCAAAGCGTGGATCCAGGGGAAGCATGGACCAGTGGAGCAGAATGCCTCGCTGGGGACTCCTGCTGGTGCTCTGGGGCTCCTGCACCTTCGGTCTCCCCGCAGACACGGGCGCCTTTAGACGGTAACTGGGAGAGAGGGTGGCAGGGGAGAAGGGATCCTCATTTTCCTAACACCTAGGCTTTCAGATACGTGATGTCACCCAGTCCTCACGACCAGCAGGGCAGCAAGGTTTATGGTTCCATTCAGAGAGGTCAGGTGACTCTCCCAATATCACACAGCCAGCAGTGGCACTAGTTAAGCCTGGAAGCAGTGTCTTTTGATCCCTGACCAGAGCTTTCACTTCCTGCATAGATCACCATGCTAGGCAATGGGGGCACCCAGGGAGGACTGAGACATACTCCCTGCCCCTCAGGAGCTCACAGCCTAATTACTAAGAAGGGTGCAGTACAGTTAAGTCTACCAGGGAAGCAGCACAACATAGTGATTAAATGCAAGGCTTCCAGAATTGGGTAGTCTTGGTTTAAATTCTGCTCCACTAGCAGAGCCAACTAGCTCTGGAACCACGGGCAAGACACTGAACCTCTCCAGGTCTCAGTTTACCATTTTTAAAACACCTATTTTACAGAGCTGCTTTGAAGACTGAATGAGATATTGCATGTAAATCCCTCAGCCTGGTGCAGGCATGCTGTAAAAGCCCAGCTGTTATCATACTCCAGGGTGGATTATCACAACTGTTCAAAGAAAGGCTTAAGGCAGCCCAAAGGCGGGAGGAGAGAGACCTAACATCCATGTTTGGTGCCAGGCCCTGTGGGAAACAAGCAATTCTTCAAGGCTGCAGAAGGGGAGAGGCAGGGGGGTGGGGGGCCTGTGGAGAAAGGGTTTCAGGTTGGGGAGTGCAGATGGGACCAGAAGACCTGAAGGTAAGAGGGCAGGTTTTAATAACAGTAATAGTTGCTAAGTCTGTAAAATGCTGAGGAATTCACAGGATCGTTTCCCCGTATCTCATCTCAAATCATCCTCCAAACAACTCAGCAGTCCCATTTTGCAGCTGGGGACACTGAGGCTCCCGGAGGTCACAAGTAAGAGGCTGAGCCTGGGCACGCACTGGGCCTTTTGTTTCCAAAGCTGGTTTCCCCTGCTCCAAGGCTCATGGAGAGTAGCTGCTGGGTTGGGGGCATGGTGTGAGAGAGCGAGGGGCTTCCCAGCAGCAGCGTGTGCCTGACCGCGGCCCCACCCCCAGTATAAAGGCAGGGAAAGGTGGAAAGATTCTTCCTTGTTCTCTTCAGAAAGAGAAGAAGAATGGAATTGGGCCAAGGTGAAGAGGGAGTCAGGCTTTTAAAACATACTTACAGGAATTTTGCTACCTGCCATGTGCAGGGCATGATGCAAGGCTCTTTGAGAGATCAAAACAGCAGACCCCATTCTCAAGGTGTGTCCTTGCCTTTTACATACACAAATGCCTTTTACTTACCGAGCAGTGGGCAGCTTGCTTAATCTGCAAAGTGCTTCTCCGTGGTATGTACTACCATTCAGTCCATTGTTACAGAGGAGTTAATGGGGGCTCAGAAAAGGCCCAGAGAGGTTAGGTAAATTGCTCAGAATCACACTGGTAGGAAGGGATTCAAGCATGTCCCCACAACCACTATGCCCTCAGCACCAGGCAGCATAAGGCTGTGCAGTGCTGGCTGTGAGCACCCGGTGAAAACAGAGCAGGAGCCCAAGCAAAGGTGAGGCCATTGTGGAGGGAGTTCACGGGGCAAGCTTCCCGGGACTGGGACGGGTGTGCATGCTAGGCTTCAAAGGATGAACGTGCTGGGGTGTGGGGAGGGAAGGGGAAGGGGAAAAGGAAAGGCCTTTCTAAAAGGAGAAAGGTAAACGTAAAGGTCCAGAGCTGAGGTTGTTCATAGTAAATAGTGAAGAATGAGCCCTCCTTGGGGTCAAGCCTTCTCTGCCCCTCCATTTTCCCATCTGTAAAATGAGAATAGTAACATTACCCAGCTCATGAGATGGCTGAGAATCAAAGATCATAATTGTGAAAATACTTTGTTGAAGAGCAGACTATGTTATGAATTTGACAAGTCATTTCCGTTAAAATATTATATCGACAGGCATGAAAGTTGCCTTCATGTTTGTGGGCATAATGGGGTACACAGAATACACGGGGTGTGAGCAGGAAAGGATAGTGCCAAGTACAGAAAAAGAAAGAGGGATACTCCAGACACTGGGCTGCAGCCCTGGGACCCCCCACCAACAGCTCAGGACATCCTCCAGCCTCTGGCACACAGCCTTCGTGTCAGAGCCCAGGGGACCCTATATGGGATACAGGGCCGATCACGCCGCTTTGAATGTCTGCTCCATTGCTTCTGAGGCACCTCACTCCTTATCATAAAGTGAGGATAACGACAGCCAGCTTGCAGAGTTGTCATGAGGCTTACATGGGTGGGGTGGCGTGCACAGTGTTTGGCACTCATGTGGTGGCAGCTCAGTATGCTGTGAGTTTCCCAGGTCTAATTCTGCCTCCCAAAGCTGATAGGAAAGTGTCAGGACAAGAAGCTGAGGGACTGGGACTTAGGCTTCAGAAGGCACATCTTTCCAAGGACAGGCTGCACAGGCACTCTGGAGATGCCCACCTCTCCCCCACCGCACCCAGTTCAATCGGTCCACTCCACCCCATGGTCCTGGCTGGGCGCCTGCCCGCAGCATCCCACAGCCCCCACAGGCCACTGAGGGTGTCTGCTGCCACCTGCAGGCCCCATGTGACACTGCCCCCTCCTACCCAGCCTTGAGAGGGGCACTCCCAGCCTTCATCTCCTTAGAGGGGAAGTCAGTGCTGTTTCCTCCTCTGTCTCCTGGCCAGCTGGAGCTCCTTGAAGGCAGTGATGATCTTTATACCTCTAGTATCCAGCACGGTGCAGGCACAGAGTAGGTGTTCAACCTGTGATTACGGAATGAATGGATGAACAAATGGCCTTGCAGTGATAAGGATTAAAATTAGACAACAGGAAGAGTTAGTTGAGGGTTATTTAATACCAGCGTAGGTGACCGTGGAGGTTTGTAAATTCTCCTTTAGAGGCCTAAGGGCTCAAGAGTGATTCTTAGGTGCCTGGGCTAAGGTTAGGGGTAGTTGTATCAGAAGCTTCTGGAACTCTACCATTATTATGGGGGCAGGACAGAGCCCTTCTGCTTTTTCTTACTCCGTCACGGGCCAGGATCTTCCTCAAGAAAATGCCCTCCGTCTGGGAAAGCCTGAAGGAGCGAGGCGTGGATGTGGCCAGGCTGGGTGCTGAGTGGAGCCAGCTCACCAAGACACTTTCCTTTGGCAACCGCACCTCTCCCGTGGTGCTCACCAACTACCTGGATGTGAGTGCCCAGCTCGGTCCCTTGGCCCCCACCACCTGCCCTCTCCTTTTTCTCTTGGGCCTAAGGCTTTCTTTGCCCTTTTTGAGCACCTCACAAAATTCCCATTTCACAGCTGGAAAGCCTGAGGCACAGAGGGCAGGAAGGAGCCCAGAGGCAGGGTCAGGTTTGGAACTCAGGAATCCAGGCTCTGGGCCCCAAGCCCAGGTGTCAGGGGTGGGCAGGAGGGGTGTATGACCTCAGATGCAGGTTTCTGTGACCAGGCTCAGTGCAGCTTGACTACTTACTGCATCAGTGGTTCCTTAAGGCTTGGGGCACCTTCCTGCTTCATTTGCAGTACTTTTATTTTGCCCTCTTGTCTCATCGAGCTTCCCACTTCCTGGGAAGTCATAAGACAGTGCTAAGCCTCCCACCGCATCCCTGCTGGGAAATGGAAGCCCAGAGAGGCTGCATGATCTGCCTCATCTGGCCCCAAGTGCCAAGGGGGTATCAGGTAAGACCCCAAGTCCCAAGGCTCCGTGCACCCCTCAAGCCACCTCTTTGGTTTCACCCCTGCAGACCCAGTACTATGGCGAGATCGGCATTGGTGCCCCGCCACAGACCTTCAAAGTCGTCTTTGACACTGGCTCAGCCAACCTCTGGGTGCCCTCCACCAAGTGCAGCCCTCTCTACATGGCCTGTGGTGAGACCCGGGACCTGGGGTGCCTCCTCAAAGCCCCTGCCCTGTCATGCTTGGACAGTCCCACCTCACACCCAGTTAAATCCCTCCTGCTACCACTTGAGCTGCTACCTCTCCGCCTCTGCTCCCACGGCCCCTAAGAAGAGAGAAGAAAATGGCCCCCATTTTTCTTATATGGCCACCAAGGTAAAAAAAAAAAAAAAAAAAGCAGGCTCCAGGAGCCCCCAGCCCACCCAGAAAGCCATTTCTCACTCCTCCTGAGATTGGGAGAGGACTGAATTCTCAGACCTATCCCCGGCTCCTGGGCTCTGCCGTCCTCACCCTCAGTGCACTTACTGAATGCCTACTGTGACCAGAATCTTCCCCCCACCCTAGTGTTAGCAATTACTTTTAAATACTTCATTTGAGACAAAATTCTCAGAGACATGAGCACATTACAGTGGCCCCAGGTACACAGTCCTTGACTGATGAAACACATTTTCCAAGCCTCTAAGCTCAGGGCCACCCTCTCTCTGCACTCAGGCCTCAACACATGGGCCATAGTCAGCGCCTGCCCCCGAGCCCCCTGCCTGGGCCTCCCTTGGCCCTGAGTCTATGTCCCCCCGCGAGAGATTCA
>NW_006798649.1:298911-306881 GCF_000442215.2 Lipotes vexillifer | reverse complement strand
CCGGCCCCAAAGAAGAGAGAAGAAAATGGCCCCCATTTTTCTTCTAAGGCCACCAAGGTAAAAAAAAAAAAAAAAAGCAGGCTCCAGGAGCCCCCAGCCCACCCAGAAAGCCATTTCTCACTCCTCCTGAGATTGGGAGAGGACTGAATTCTCAGACCTATCCCCGGCTCCTGGGCTCTGCCGTCCTCACCCTCAGTGCACTTACTGAATGCCTACTGTGACCAGAATCTTCCCCCCACCCTAGTGTTAGCAATTACTTTTAAATACTTCATTTGAGACAAAATTCTCAGAGACATGAGCACATTACAGTGGCCCCAGGTACACAGTCCTTGACTGATGAAACACATTTTCCAAGCCTCTAAGCTCAGGGCCACCCTCTCTCTGCACTCAGGCCTCAACACATGGGCCATAGTCAGCGCCTGCCCCCGAGCCCCCTGCCTGGGCCTCCCTTGGCCCTGAGCCTATGTCTCCCTGCCAGAGATTCACAGCCTCTACGACTCCTCGGAATCCTCCAGCTATGTGGAGAATGGGACGGAATTCACCATCCACTATGGATCTGGGAAGGTCAAAGGCTTCCTGAGCCAGGACCTGGTGACTGTAAGTGAGGCCATGCCAGGTCATCTGACCTCCTGCCCTTCTTGTCCCTAGACGTCTCCTGCCACCCTAGGGCCTGTGGCTGGGGAAGGTGCAGGCCCGTCCACCTTGGAGCCCGGAGAGCTGAAGAGCACCCTCCTCTGCAACTTCTCTCCAGAGCTTCAAAGCACCTGGGGCAGAGCAGACCTGAGCTCCTGGCTCAACCTGGGTGATCTGTGGAGGCCTTTCCATCTAATACACTCATAGGATTTGTCCTGAGCCCCACAACCTGCAGTCAAGTAACCTGCCTGAGGTCACCCAGCTCTGACTGGGCTCTTAACTAGACCCTAGACTGAAATCCAGAGTCAGAGTCGGGGTCAGGGGTCAGGGGTATTGTCATCCTTAAGGTCAGTGTCACTTTTGGAGTCAGGCTTAAGTTTTAAGGTCATAGTTGAGTTCAGAGTTTGGGATTAAGGTCAGTCTTGGTCTTCACTGTCACTTGGCCTGTGTCTGACCCTCCTCCATTTCTGGGTTTCTCCAGCTACTGCTCTGACAGAGTTAGGGGAAGAGTACATATGGAACTGAGAGGAAATCAGTGTGAGCCCTTACTCCCCCTTGTCTGTGAAATTAGGGAAAAAGGATCATGAAGGGCAGGCCTGGCTGTGCTGGAGAAATCCTCAGCCCATCATGGGGGTAGGGGACGAAAACCCAGTCCTGCCGATGTGAAAGCTGGGCCACTGGGGAGCTCCTGGCATCTTTTCTTCTACTACTATTGCTTGGCAATACCACCTTCTCAACCTCTGCCCCTTCCAGTCCCTCTGGACTCTGCCGCCTACATGTTTATTAGGAGAGGTGATATGCATGTAGTGTTGATGAAATGGTCTTACCCCAGACTGTCACACCCTGGGGCCTGTGTGTGCCCGGGGGCCCCAGTGTGGAAGCCTAGACCAGACCCTGGCCAGGGTACAGGCTGTGGGCTTGGTCTCCTCTGGTCCTTCCTCCAACAGGTGGGCGGAATCACAGTCACACAGACGTTTGGAGAGGTTACGGAGCTGCCCCTGATACCTTTCATGTTGGCCAAGTTTGACGGTGTTCTGGGCATGGGCTTCCCTGCACAGGCCATTGGGGGGGTCACCCCCGTCTTTGACCACATCCTCTCCCAAAGGGTGCTGAAGGAGGACGTCTTCTCTGTCTACTACAGCAGGTAGGCCTGGACTCCAGGGGCAGAGGCGGGGAGAGGGAAGGAGGCAGGAGAGCTGGGAGAGTAGGAAGAGTTCTGGGCCAGGATTTTGATGTATTCAGGATCAGGTGGTATTCAATCCATATGTAGAGCTATACTATCCAATATGGAAGCCAATGCTTAAATTAAAATTAATTAAAATTAGGCATTCAAATCCTTAGTCACACTACATATTTCAAGTACTCAGCAGCCACAGTGACTAGTGGCTACCACTTTGGATAGTACAGGTGTAGCACATTTCCATCTTTGTGGAAAGTTCTTTTACTTTCTGTTCAGTTCAGCACTGCTCTAGAACAAGAGGAGAATGCAGCGTGGGGGTGTTGGAAAGTAAGGCATTGCCGTGACTGGCGGACCTCCCTGTAAGGGCCCTGGCTTCTCTCACATAGACAGCTGACTTCATTCATTCATTAATCCCTTCATTTATCTGCTCATTCACTGATTCAACAAATATTGGGCACTGATATGACAAGCATTGTGCGAGGCTCTGGGGGTACAGCCATGAACACAGTGTACAAGACAGAGTCCCTGCCCTCACAGAGCTTACAGTCCGTCAGGGAAGACAAGAAACATTACAACGTGATGGGCAACAACAGGGGACATGAGGCTGAAACCCCATGCTTTCAACTCTAGGCTGAGCTTATGTGCAGCTCAGCCAATCTTGGGAAAGCTGCTATCAGCTGTTGAGCAGAAATGTGATCTGCTCTCAGCTGTTCTGTATGAGCTGGAGACAAGAGACCATGAGGGTGCGAACAGGAGGCCAGTAGCAGCGAGGACAGAGGGGAGGGTCAATGTCCAGAGAAATCACAGAGATGAAATGAGAAGGAGTGTCTGGTTTGATGAGAGAAAGGGAGGGATTGAGAAAAGGCCACCAGTTGGCTGTGAGGGGCAGTCTTGGGAAGAGGTGTTTTAGAGGCCAGGCAAGGGCAGATGGCAAGCAGTGAAGAGGTGGATGTGTGTCAGGAAGGCAAAGGCAGATGTAGGCTGCCCTGAGAAATTCGTCAGGGGAGGGAATGCCAGGTGGGGTACGGACAGAGCTGCACAGAGAAGCAGGGAAAAGAAGGGTGGGTGTTCTTAAATGCTGGAGGATGCCTGAGTGTGCTTGCAGGTGGAGGAAGAAGCCAGTGGAAAGTGAGAGGTTGAAAATGTGGGGAAAAAGAGGACGTAACTGAGGGTATAGGAGCCTGGAGGCCATGGAAGGGAGTAGAATCCCAGCAAACAGGAGGAAGGCGGGCCTTGTTGAGGAGAGGGCCTGCCTCTTCCTTTACACTGGGATGAGAAGGAGGCAACGTCCAGAGAGATCTTGAAGTTTGGGGAGAGAGGCAGAGGGAAATTGTGCTAGCACATATGCATATGTACTGGATTTATAAAAATGCAATTAAGTGCACTTGCACCAATAATGTGCGACCTACACGCTGTGCACCCATGTGCATGCACACTTGCCTTCTACTATGAATGCTGGAAAATCCCATCTCTCTCTCTCTCTTTGTCTCTCTGTCTCTGTCTCTCTCTCACACACACACACACACATAGAGGAAACCAGCCCTAAGGTAGGCCCTGAGCTTTGGGAGGCATCATGCCACCTGGAGGAGAGGAAAGCAAGGGGCATCAGCTTCGGATTGGGCACCAGGAGCCCTGGCTCCAGTCCCCCACTCAGGCAAGTGACTTCACCTCCTGGTGACTCCATTGCCTGTAGGGTAAAAAGAGCGCGTAATACCCACCCTGCCAAACAACAGGCTGGCGGGGCTCACCTGAAACAAAGTCTTCCTTTCTGCTGTGTCTCTTTCTCTGCAGAAATTCCAAGTATGGAGCCGGAAACCCCCCCAACACTTGGCCCTGACCCTCCAGAGCACCTGGCCCAGAATCACACATGCCACCTGCCCAAAACTCACCTCAGCAGACCCAGGCTCTGTTAGAGGCCCAAGCTCTCTGCTCCACCCTCCCGCTCTCCTCGTGTCCCTGCCCACCCCCACCCAACAGCTCCCAGAGGCCCATCCCATGTCCCGTGCACCTGCGCAGCACACAGCTACCTGAACCCAAGTGAGGGTGGGGCTGATTTGTGTCTTGTTTGCATTCTACTCACTGTCCGTGTGCCTGTTCCTTCTCTGTGACCTCTCTGGGGGTGCTTTATTGGGCGCAGCCGGACTATCCTGGAACCACCTCTGACTGGGCTTGGGAAGGGGCAAGAAAGGTGGAGAAGCGGCATGTTCTGCAGCTCCCTAACCTTTCCGTCCGCCCCGCCTTCCTCTGCCCCACCCTGCACCTGTGCCCAACTTCCCTTATTGCTGGGGTTACTGAGTCTCGAGGTTGTGGGTCTCCAAGAGCCTCTGATCTTCCCTTTAGGAATTCCCACTTGCTGGGGGGAGAGATCGTGCTGGGAGGCAGCGACCCCCAGTATTACCAAGAGAATTTCCACTACGTGAGCGTCAGCAAGACTGGCTCCTGGCAGATCAGAATGAAAGGGTCAGGAATCCTCAACCCTCCTCACTCTCTAAAAATGCTGCTGCTGCTGTGGGTGCGGTCTGGAAGGGGCAGGGTTCCCATCCTGCCCTCTCCCCTAATGCAGCCACTTCTTAAGGTCTGGCCAACACTTGCTCTCTGCCTGCTTTGTCCGGGGATGGGGAACACTGAGATATATGGTTCAGAGAGGAGGGGGCATACTGGGAGGAAGCGGAGGGTCACTAAGCCACATGCCGAGGGAGGGGGCAGCACCTCTCTTCTTCCAGCTCACGCATTACCCCTCCTTCACTGAATCACTGGACCACCAGCACTCCCTCCCATCATCTGCCCTCACTCAGGAAAGCCATGCAGCCTGGTGGTGCCCCATCGGCCTGCTGTCCATCTGTCTGTCTGACTGTGTAGCCTTCCCCAGGGTGTCTGTGAGGTCGACCACTTTGCTCTGTGAGGAGGGCTGCATGGTAGTGGTGGATACCGGAGCATCTTACATTTCGGGTCCCACCAGCTCCTTAAGGCTGCTCATGGAGACCCTGGGGGCCAAGGAGCTGAGCACAGATGAAGTAAGGAGCTGGCGGGGAGGGCGCTAGGGGTGGGGGGAGCACCACCTGGTCCAGGCCCCCAAATGACCCTAGGAAACATTCGGTCCCAAATGAGACCATTTCAGGCCTTCCTCTCCTGCCTCTCACACTCTTCCCCTGTGTGGCTTGGTCCTTGGTCCCTGGGAGAGGGGACTGGGGACTTGGGGACTGTGCCCAGCCCTCTCCAGGAGAAGGGCTGGGCCACAAGCACAGGACTGTGTCTGCTGGGGGACCTCCCACACTCAAAGGGGCTCCCTTGACCCTCCCCACCGCCAGTATGTCGTGAACTGTAACCAAGTGCCCACACTCCCTGACATCTCCTTCCACCTCGGAGGCAGAGCCTACACACTCACCAGCGCGGACTATGTGTTACAGGTGAGACTCTAGTCTGCCCCTCGGCAACAGAGAGGAAGGGTGGGCAGGGGCCCTCAAAAAGAGACGAGTCATTATGCACAGATTACCTGCTAGACCAGTTGTTCTCAAACTTGGCTGCACATTAGGGTCACCTGGGAGCTTTTAAAAATCCCAGTAATAAGCCACATCCCATACCTATTGATACCTCTGGGGGTGGTACCTGGACATCAATGTTTTCAAAACTCCCCAGGTGATTCCAACTTGCAGCCAAATTTCAGGATCATCTCCTGATCTCCATTCTCATCAAATGCCCCCAGTAATGTTATGCTCCTATACTCTTACCTGCTTTTTATATCCAGTGGGTTTAGAGGTGTTAAATACCTTGTCTAGCACCAGAAGCTCTGCCAGACTGTAAGCTGCTGAAGGCAGTGCTGTGCCTGATGCACTGTTAGCAGCATCCAGCTTAGTACCTGCATCTCGGAGGGGTGCAATCCATGACAGTTCAAAGGGCCAGCATGTGATGGAGGCCCGGTGTGGATGGGGGACTGGTGGGGGGATGTTGCTGAGGATGGCTGCTGGAGTCAGGCGACGTGGTTATCAGCTGGGCAGTGTGGAAACCCTCTTGCTTCCTGCCAGGACCCCTACAATAGTGATGATCTGTGTACACTGGCCCTCCATGGCCTGGACGTCCCACCGCCCACGGGGCCAGTCTGGGTCCTGGGTGCCAGTTTCATCCGCAAGTTCTACACGGAATTTGATCGGCGTAACAATCGCATTGGCTTTGCCCTGGCCCGCTGAGGTCCTCTGCTGCCCTGCAGGTCCTGCCCTCAGCTCTAGCCCAGAGCTAGAGCACTCTCTGGGACTCTCCAACCCCTGCCTGTGCTTGTGCCCTCACTCAGGGTCATGGAGCACCTCCTGGATGTGCGCCCTGCCCCCAGCACCAGCTCTTCCCTACTTCGAGGACAAACAGAATAAAGACTTCATGTTCACAGCCCCACTGTACCTGGGTTCACTAGGGTTTGAAACAGAGGGAAGCACAACCAAGAGATCATGTGCAGACAGGAACGTGACAGAATGACAAACTATACGTTCACTCACAAGCACAGGTTCCTGCGTGCAGGGCTGATGCCATCCATCTGACATCAGCGGGGTTCGAGTGGAGTTGAAGGTTTACACAACCTTGGGTGGGAAGTTTGCAGAGAGCCAGCCCCTTGAGGACCAGGGCTAACACTGTGGCAGTGGACTGTGGGCCAGCAAGATGGTCCCAGCTCATGGAAGCCAGCCTCAAGCTCAGGCTCTGCGCTCAGGCACTGCAACCCCCCACCCCACATAGCCATTTACCCATGCAGTCTAAGGCACCAACACCTAAAAACGTAGAACACCAGAGATCCGACCGATGCTCCCTTTTTACATGTGGAGAAACTGAGGCTCAGAGAATGAAAGCATTTGGCCAAGAGTGCTCAGTGAAGTGTGAAAAATCAAAACTAGAAGGCTGCCCGTCTGACTCAGGTCTGGGGGCTTCCCACCTTACCACATACAGTTGTACCTTCACAGGTTCAGAGCTTCACCCACCCTGGTATGGGGCCAGGTGCACAAGCACACAGATGTATGCACTGCTGTCTTCCATCTCACAAGACTTGGGACTCAGGCTGATGTCTTCTCCCACCCTGACCCCTTGGACGATCTGCAGATGTGTAGCTTGGGGAATGAGAGGCAGCATCTACCTGAATGAAGCCACTGACACTGTTCCTCTTCATGACAGATGCTCACCCTTCTTTTGACTGAAAAAGGTGAGGCACTGAGTGGCCCACCCAGGCCCCAGCAAAGCTCGTACCTCTAGAATTACAGGCTTTTGGAATTGTATAGAACACCAGGGCCTCTCTAGGGCAGCACTCCCACATCTGCCAGCATCCCAGTGCAGAGCCAAGAGCACAATTCTCTGAGTTTTCTTGCCTGCTTAGCTTTATTTCCTCACTGTTTGCAGGAAGGTTTGGAGTCAGTGTCATTTCCAGCTCAACAGACTGGGGCTCCATGACCTTAAGTAGGCAGGCCCCCCCCCATCATCTCCTACCCTGTTCAATAAGACAGCCATATATGGCTATTTACATTAAACATAAAATTAAATTAAATGTCACACTAGCCGCATTTCAGTTGCTGGATAGTCACATGTGGCTGGTGGCCACTGCACTGGACACAACAGATATAGGACATGTCCATCATCGCAGAAGTTCCACTGGGCAGAGCTGGATTCTGGACAGCAATCAGGACAGGAAGCTTGTGGCTGACAGGTTCCTGAACAGGTGAAAGGGTCAACATGGGAAAATAGGCACTTTTCTGGGTGGTGCAATGAGAGCTCTCCCACGCGGCCAGGTGACTAGTGAGGTCCCCATTGGCACACCCACCCCCAAAAAGCATCCCCCAAAGTCCCCTCGCCATGGGAAAAGGCCTCTTCCCACGGAGTCTCTTCCAGGAGTCCAGGGATTGGGGGCAGGAAGCTGGGGGACAGGTGGTCTAGCCCAAGCTGACCTCTTGGGAGCAGCGGAATCTCCACACTCCAGGACGCAGTTGGGGGCGGGAAGAGGCTTCCCCCGGCCCTGCCCCAGGTTACACAGGGGGAGCGGCCCCAGCCGAGGTGGGAAGGAGGAGGCCACTTCGCTGCCACGGAAGCGGGGGGGCGGGGAGTGAATCGGGGGCTACCGGGCCTGAGACCCGGGTGGGGGCGGGGGCGGGGGCGAGCCCACCCACCCCGGCCCCACCCGGGCCCCGCCCCC
>NW_006798649.1:295754-298675 GCF_000442215.2 Lipotes vexillifer | reverse complement strand
CCCCCCGGGCCCCGCCCCCTGCGTCACGGCCTCTCCGGGGGCGTCACCCCGCCAGGCTCTCCAGGTAACTGTGGCCGCAGCCGCCCGCGGTGGCAGGCAGCGCACCCCCACCGGCCAGCGGGCCGGGGCGGGGCGGGGTGGGGGGGGAGCGTTCCCGCGGCCCCCGCCCCGCGGCCCATGATGTCACAATCGCGGCGGGCCCCGGCGTTCCCGGGTCGGCTTCGGCTTCGGGCGCCCGGCTGCGAGGCGGCGATCGAAGCGGGCCGCTGGCTCCTGAGTCATGGACTTCCCCTGGCCCCTCCTCTACCACTCCCACTCCCGCGCCGGGCCCCCCCGCGGGGGCTAGCGTCCGCGCGGCGGCTCCGAGGGGGTGGGGCTGCAGGGAATGGCTGTGCCCCCTTCGGCTCCCCTGCCGTGCTCGCCCTTTTACCTGAGGAGGCAGGCGCCTTGCCCGCAGTGCTCATGGGGCATGGAGGAGAAGGCTGCGGCCGGCGCGGGCTGCCGGGAACCGCCGGGCCCCCCGAGGGCCGCCGCCGTCCCGTGCTTCGGCATATCCGTGGACCAGGACGACATCCTCCCCGGCGCCCTGCGCCTCATCCGGGAGCTGCGGCCACATTGGAAGCCCCAGCAAGTTCGGACCAAGGTAGCAGAGCGGGCGCGGGGCAGGGGATGGGGCCCCGCCGGGGCTGGAACGGGGATGCGTGGACGTGTGTTCGTGCATCCTTCCGGGTGTCGGTCCCAGGGGTGCGCGGCTGCTGCCCAGAAGAGGGTTGAAATGGTGGTTTGCGTATGTATTTCTTTCTTCATCTATTTTGATCCCTAAGCAAAGCTAGGCTCCCGCCTCCCTCGGCCCTCCACACACACCCCTCCTCCTGGGGCTCTCGGGCACGCGGGAGATCCACCTGCCCACTGTCAGCACGTTGTGCGTGCGGGCCCCACCCCCTGTCGCTGTGCGCCGGTGCCCCTCGCTGCCCAGAAGCAAGTAGCCATCCGGCTCTGAAACCTGCGGAGGCAGGAACTTTTAAGGGCACCCCCCACACTCACACACCCCATAGTGGGAGCAAAGCCTCCGGGCTCCGAGCTGTTCCTGCTGGTCCCAGGAGCCACCCTGAGGAATTCCAGCTAGCCCCGAGCCCTGAGCTGCGTGGAAAGCCTCACCATCGCCCCTAGCTCTGCCTCAGCTCCCCCTACACAGGGCACCTCCTCTCTCTGCTGGGCACATTGGCAGGGACACAGACGTGGGCAGAGGCTCCCCCTGAGGAGCCTCAGGCTGACTTCCCAGCAGACCTGCCTCCTCTGTAAAGAGTCTTCAGCTGTCCCATTCCCTCTGGGAGCTGCCTGTGGAGGATGCTGCCCTGAGTGGGCACCTGCAGCTTATGCTGGAGTGGTAGGGACTCCATGCTGGTGGGCCTTCTGGGTGGGGAAAGGTGCGGTTCAGGACCGTGTGTGAAGGTTGACAGACCCCCTTTTGGGGGAGGGGTGAGTGGGTAACATTTTCAAAATAAAAGGCAACTTTGGTGTAAAACCATCAGGGCATCAAGCAGGCCTGAGGTTAATTCCAGCACTGGCCTAACATGCTGTCTTCCAGTCCCTCCCCTCTCTGGGCCTCAGTTTCCCCACCTTTTATTACTTCAAATGTCCCTAAGGCCCCTTCCAGCTCTCTCACACCGTGCCCCATAAATTCCATGGTTCATTCCTCCTTGTCACCCTACCCAGAGAACCTGCCCAGGATCTACTGTCTCTGTCTCTTCTGGCCCTAAGGAGCTCTGACCACCTGGCCCTGGGGTGGGTGCCAACCTCAGTAACCTCCTGTACCTCTGCCACTGCGTGGGGAGCCCTCTGCCTGGCAGGTGGTGAGAGGCAAGGTGGGTCAGGCTGTACCCGTCCTAGGTGACTCCCCTCCCCCTGCCGCATCCTGGTCCATGGAGGTTTCTTTCAGGGCCCCATGGGAGAGTGAAAAGTGGAGGGGCGGGCGGTAAGTGGTGTGAAAATTCCTGCCACTAGAGGCAGACCCAGGAGAAGCATGCCTAGGCTGAGCCCAAGCTGCCATTTTTTTCTTGAACTCTCTGGTCTACCTCAAGCATTGGGAGAGGGTGGAGGGTTAGGAGCAGTGCTGAGCTCTTTACTAAGTGAGAGGGCTAAAGGACGGGGGTTCTGTGCGATTGTGCTCAGCATTCAAACGAGCACCCTGTGCTGGAGCTGGGTCACCACGAGGCAAGAGCAGAGTCCCTGCCCCACACATCCCTGCGCTGCCCTCTCCCCCATGCCAGCGCTTCACTGATGGCATTACCAACAAGCTGGTGGCCTGCTACGTGGAGGAGGACATGCGGGACTGTGTGCTGGTCCGGGTGTACGGGGAGCGGACAGAGCTGCTGGTGGACCGGGAGAATGAGGTCAGGAACTTCCAGCTGCTGCGAGCACATGGCTGTGCCCCCAAACTCTACTGCACCTTCCAGAATGGGCTGTGCTACGAGTACATGAGGGGCATGGCCCTGGGACCAGAGCACATCCGTGAGCCCCGGCTCTTCAGGTGAGGAGGGTACCCAGTGTATCATTCATCTCCACGATTCCACAGGCCTTGGGCTTTGAAATCGTTGGCCAGCTTCCCTGGTGGAGTGGCATCCATGAAAGAGACTCTTAAGATCTGTGAACTCCCTGAAATTGCATGAAAAATGTGTGTGTGTTTATGTGCCTTGCTCTGAGGAGAGGAGCTGTAGTTCTGTGTAGATTTCCAGTGGGGTCTGCTAAAAGGATGTGTTCCTGGGGAGGCAAGTGAGAATTTTGGTGAACATGGGACCAAAGGGGGATCTGCTTCCTGGCCCATGCCTCAGTCCTCCACCCATCCCAAGTCTGACCTGGAAACATCTCGGAGCCTTGGAAGTGAAATCCCCAGAGTGCTCAGGGTCTCCTGCGCCTCCCCT
>NW_006798649.1:292727-295744 GCF_000442215.2 Lipotes vexillifer | reverse complement strand
ATTCCTGGAAAATGGGCCTTATCCAGGGTGAGGGTGGTTGTACCAACCCAGAGAGATGCCTCCCCACCCCAGTCTGAGCTCCTTCTGGGCTTCCTGACAAGGTAGGAGCCCAGGTTTGGGGAAACGCTGAGGCTTCCTTCCAGAGGCTCACAAGGACCCGCGGCCCCCAGGGAGCTGCTCCTATTAAACGCCTGGATATGTAGGACCCAGGAACTGGACTTAACCTTTAAGCCCTGTGGATGCCACTGTTGCGGGTCTGGAAGGGGAAGAACCAAAGAAGAGCCCATGTTATGCTCTCCTCTGACCATGCTGAGCAGGGATGTCAGGCAGGATCCTTCATCCTCCCCACAATGCCACGCCCATGTGCAGGGCCCTCAGACTGTAGTGAGGCTTGAGGCAAAAACCGAAATTTACCCCTGACACCGGGAACGACAGCATGGGGGTCTGCTTGAGACCCTTGGGATCTGTCCTGTCCCACCTAAGGGGAAGGAGCCTTTCAAATCTTGAAGGAAAACAGGAAAGCCCACGCAGGGAGTAGACCAAGAAGCTTCTTAGCCGTCACCTGCTACCCAGCTGACCTCAAGCTAGTGCACCTGGCCCTATTTGCAGTGAACCCCTAGCAGGCCCTCTAGGGACTTATAAGAAGGAAATCTGAGAGCACTGCCTCTCGGGCTGTTTGAGCCTCAGGATATTCATGTGGAGTTGTATGTTGTAGCCGTATGTGTGTGTATCTGGGGTGGAGCGGGGGGGGGGACATGCAGCCCTGTGCGAGGGTCTTCTCAGGCTCCAGGTGGTAGTTCAAAATGCACCCAGCTAGAGATGTGAGGTCAGAGCGGGGCCGGGGGAACTCTGTCCTGACTTCTCCCACAGTACCCCTCCCAGCTCTCCCTCAGTCTTGTGCAAAAAAGCTCAGATGTTGTCAGGTCCTCACCACTCCCAGTCTCCCGCCACCTCTGGGAATCTGATGCTGTCACTCATTCTTTCATGGAAGCAATTACCATTGTCAGGAAGATTGAAGATGGATTTAGGTTTGATAATAAGAAGAACTTTACATTTGGGGGAGAGCCAGAAATTGGGATAAGTATGGGAAGTAGACCCTTCCTGGATGATTTTCCCAGGATAGACCATTATCCTTCTGGGATGAAGGTGGATCTCTGAGGGAAAGGCAGGGAGGAAGAGGAGCCTCACCTCCCAACCTCCGCCTCCTGTGAGGCTTTGCAGCATAAAAACGCTGACTGTTGAGGTTACTTTCATTGCTATTCCAGACAACAGCCCTATTGATATTCAAGGAAACACTCTGTTTAGGCTCTTTTCGGAATCTTCCTTTGGGTAGGGGAACCCCGGGTCTCAGGGGCTGCTCCCCTGCCTTGCCCAATCCCTGGCGGGCTCCCTCCTGCCCCAGGGCCTCTCGCCTCTGAAAGCACAGCCTTCATCTCTCACCCACTCGGTCGCTGCCACGCCCCCTGCCCCCTCCACCCTTTAGGAGGTGGGAGCCTTGGGGGCTTCTGGAGGAGCCCCTAGTCTGCCCTGCTGTCCTGTTGGGCGATGGCTGTCCCTTCCAAGGACCTGGCCAGGGGAGGGGGTGTCCCTGGAACAGCTTGGTAACAAGGTTTCAGACAGCCAGTGCCTTTGTTGTCTTTCCCAGTGATTATTATTCGAGCAACAGGCAGAGACGAAGGAAGCTTGAATGCTGGAGGCTTGGCAGCTGAGTGGGGGGTGGGGCTCCAGAAGGGAGAGCAGGCAGAGGACTTGGGGAGCCCAGCTGGGACACAGGGCCTCAGACGCTGGGGTCCTTATCAAGGCCTTCCCTCTCTGCCCGGTCAGTCCTCTATCCACCCCCGCCCTCTCCCAGCAACCTTCCCCAGCTCTGCTTTCTCCTCTCCCCACCGCCCCCTCCTTCTCTCCCGGGACCTTGGATAATGTCCACAGGAGAACTTGAAAATAGAACGCTGGTTTGTTTTGCGTCCTTGGCACCCAGCCGCCAGCATCAACTCCCTGCCGCAGAGGAAGGGGCTGCCCTGGGCCAGCCTGCTTCCCTCCCCACCTTGCCAGACTGATAAGAGACAAGCATGTCTTCCCTGCGTGGCATTACCACCCCCTGATTCCTTGGTGCCCTGCATTTACCTCCCCCTGAGGGCGCGGGTCTGAGTCCAAGGGGGCGGGGCTGGGTGGGGTGTGGGAGGGGTTCCGCCCCCCTCCCCAGGTGACCCCTCTGTCCTCAGGGGTTGCTGTAGGCACTCAACCTTGGGGTGGGGCCGGGTCTCTGACCCGTGGCCAACGGCCCACTGCTTTGCCCTTTCACTCCCTGAAGCTGCCCCGGCTCTGGTTCTGGAAGGGGAGCTGCTGAGCTGAAGGCCTTATCTCATTTTCACGCCTTCTGCTGAGACCTTCCTTCTGCAGGACCAAGAGCTCCTAACAGATTTGTCACAGCCTACACTTGGCCCCAGTGGACCTTGTAGGGCCATTTCTTTATGCTCAGGAGTGGCTGAGCTGGGGAGGGCCTGCCCCACACTCATACTCTACTCTTCCTGTTTTCTGCTGTAGGCTAATTGCCTTAGAAATGGCAAAGATTCATACCATCCACGCCAACGGCAGCCTGCCCAAGCCCATCCTCTGGCACAAGATGCACGATTACTTCACCCTTGTGAAGAACGAGATCAACCTCAGGTACAGAGATCTGAGAGGGTTCAAGGCTACCACTGTCTCTGCTGCCTTAGTATGACCTCCCTTCCCCAGCCCACCCCGACAGAAGGTTTAGTGGCTTCAGTCCTGATTCCTGAGCCTCTGTCTCCAAGCAGAGTTCGGCTGATTGACGAAATCTCAGGAACTTGTTTCCGCAGTTTTATACCTATGTGCTTCTTTCTTTTTTTTTTTTTTTTTTTAGAATTTTTAAAAGTTATTTATTTTTTTTACATCTTTATTTGAGTATAAATGCTTTACAATGTTGTGTTAGTTTCTGCTGTACAACAAAGTGAATCAGCTATATGTATACATATATCCCCATACCCCCTCCCCCT
>NW_006798649.1:275850-292347 GCF_000442215.2 Lipotes vexillifer | reverse complement strand
TTTTTAAAAATTATTTATTTTTTTTACATCTTTATTGGAGTATAAATGCTTTACAATGGTGTGTTAGTTTCTGCTTTATAACAAAGTGAATCAGTTATACATATGTTCCCATATCTCTTCCCCCTTCGTCTCCCTCCCTCCCACCCTCCCTATCTATGTGCTTATTTCTCCTTCAGTTTTCTGGTTGTGGGGGGGAATAGGGTCAGCATCTCTCCATTTCACTTGAAGGATACTGAGCTCAGAGACGAAGCTTTGCCCAGTGTCACAGGGCTAGTCAGAGGCAGGGCTTCTGTTTCCACACAGGGCCCTTTCTACCTGAGCTGGCTTCTGAGCAATGAGAAGGGAGGGACCGGCCTTCTTGAGAATGGGGTGGGGCTGAGTTCAGAGTCAGTCAGAACTCAGCTCATCAGCTGACAAGCCCTTGGACTTCAAGATTCCTGCTACTTGCCTGGGCACCTCTTGTCCCCACATGGCTCTGGGGCCCCAGTTCCTCACCTTGTTCAAACTGACAGCTCGCTGCTTTCTCACTTCTCTTCCCGGGGAGGGGCGCACCCTACCCATCCTGACATTGCCTTTCCCCAGGTAAGACGCAGTTCCCTGGACCTATCCTTATGCTCTCACCGGCAACCTGAGAGTCCTTCTAGCCTTCAGATGCCTGACTCCCCAGCATACCCTTGAGTGCTGAGAAAAGGATGGTGGCATGGAGAAAAGATTGAGGTCATCATCCCTGCCCCCCCAAAAAATGGCCATAGTGGGTCTCTGATCCCTCCATGCTCCCCAGCGGGGCTGAGCATCACTCTTCTCCAGATGTTCGTGGGAGCAGGGCACAGACGAGGTTCGGAGGAAGGGTATCTCCTTCTCCCTCTAAGATGGTAAGAATTAACCATCCCGGCCTCGTGTGTCTCTGTCACGTGCATGCACACATGACTTTATCTAGATCCTCCCTGTCAGAGATTATTAAGCACCGCTTTGGGACTACTTGTCTAGGACGGCCTATGTTCAGACCTTCTATGTCAGATGGCTCTGGGACAAGGACTGCTTTCCCCCTTAGGACTAGAACAGCACATGGAGAGCAAGACCCTCTGATCATCCAGCCCACCACTTTCGTTTGACAGATGGAAAAACTGAGGCCCAGAGGAAGGATGGGACTTGCCCAAGGTTATACTGATCCGTGGCAATTCAAGGACTAGAGTCCAGGCCTAATGCTCGGGCATAACCCTTGTTACTGCAGCTTCTTCTGACTGTACTGTCACTGTGTAACCTCAGGGGGTGACCTTGTTAGGAGGTGAGTGTGCCCTGAGGAAGAGCTGGCCAACTTCCTTTTCTCTTGTCTCACCTTTGACCTTAGGCAAATCAATTTGCTTAAATTGAGCCTCTTGAGGGGATGATGCCTGCCCTAAACTGTCTAACCTGCTGCAAGCAGGGCAGCGATGAGCAATCACTCAGATGGGGTGAAGCACTTGAGCTCCAGTCGTTGCCTAATAACCCTGATTTAGTCAGTCCTTCATTTCACAAACACTGATTGATTGGGATTTAAAACAACAAAAAACTTGAAGGTGACAGGGGCCCTGCCCTCAGGGAGCTTAGAAACCGTCCGTGTAAATAGGACCTAGCTATGCAGTGTGTGTGATGTACACAGGGGTGGGAGCGCCAGGGAGAGTCTTCTTGGCAGAGGTAGTATGGCAGAGATGAAAAGGGAGGCCTCCGGCTGGAGGAGACAGCATGAGCACAGCTTTCTTGTGGGTGCTGAGTAGACGAGGGCCTGGCTGGAGCAGATCTTCAGGAGGGATTGGGGATGGGTCGTGGGAGATGGGCCTGCAGAGGTGAGTTGGAGCTAGACTGTGAGGGGCCTTCAGTGCCAGGTTAAGGAGCCCAGATTAATTTATCAGGCAGTGGAGAGTCAATGTGAAGGTGTTGGAGCCAGGAGTTCATTGTATAGGACAGATTTGGGTGGGAGTTGGGGGCTTCGAGGCAGGGAGGCCAGCTGGGGGAGTCCTGTAATTCAGTGGGCAACATCTAGGACTAGGGTTCCCAAATTGGAGCATGAGATTCCCCTGGGTGCTTGCTAAGTACAAATTCCGAGCCTAACCCTGGAGATTGGTTGGGAGGTCTTGCAATCTGCAGGCTCCCCAGATGATTCTGAGGCAGGTGATCAAGGAACCATGCTCTGAGGAACGTTGCCCTAGGGAAACTTCGTGGAGGGATGGAGAATAGGGGGATGAGTCAGATCTTGTGGAAACAGATTTGATAGTCCTGGTGTTGGGTGGGATGTGGGGGAACCCAGCGTGGCTGGGGAAGGTGGGGTTGATAACTGCTTAAGGGGCATCAAGAGGAGCTTTGGATGGGTTGATTGGTATGAGGGCAAAGGTGATGAGTCAGTAAGTTTGAACACTTAGAAAGTCCTTTCCCAGTGGGGAGAAGATACTTCCTCCCCCTCCCCCGCCCGGATCCTGAGTGCCGAGTGGACACTTGCCAGGCAGCAGTCCCTTCAGGGGAACCCCCAGGCTTCCCTGAGGAGGACCCCCAGCCCCTTCACCTCCTCCTACTCCTCTGAGGGACAGAGCTGTTCTGCCTGGGATGTGGAAGTTTCTGTGATGCAGTGGTGGGTACTACTCTGCCATCCCCACAGCCTTGAGAGAGTCGAGTGATGTCAGGGCTGAAGGTAGCAAAGCTGGTGACGTTTCAAGCGCTCAGGGGAGGGAAGCAGGGCTGCACAGGGAGGTAGAAGGCCTGGACTGTTCCCACAGTAAGCAGCTGTGTGGCCTTGGGGTGGGTAGGGTAGGGGTCAGACACAGGTCAGGGCCTGGGCAGCAGGCATCTTGGATGTCAAAGACATGTTTTTCAGGCTAAGACCTGGGCAAACCAAAGGAAGCCTCCTAATTCTTATCTTTGGATGGTCTCAGTCCAAGGGGGGAAAAAAAGAATCTTAAAGGAAAGGGTAGCTTCTTAAGAAAGATTAAAATGTATCTTATGCAGACCTGTCAACACAGATAAATTCCAGTGAGGGTGAGGGGAGTCCTCCCCCATCCCACCCCTAATAGACCCCTAGACTCAGAGTGGCCTGTGCAGAGCCCCTGAGGGGCACTGAGGCCCCCTCAGTTCAGAGGCTCAGCTTGATTTTGGATCCTTGGATAGGCTGAGGACTGCTTTCCTTAGGTGAGGGAGTAGAGTATCCAGCTGTGTAAGACACATCTGGAGGCGGGAGGAAGTCTCTGCCCTCCCCTGAGCCTCAGATGCCCCATGGGGTTAGACGGGAGACCTGAGATCCTCTTTAGCGTTGACCTTCTCAGAGCCTGGAGGGAGCCTGCGGCTCATCCATGTCCAGGGGAGCATGGGGATGCCTTAGTCGCTGACTACTCTTCCCTGTATTCTGGCTTCTGGGCTGCGTGAGGGGCAATGGGGCGTCCTGGGGGAGGGTCAGAGAGGACGTGTCTCGTTCACATCCTCCCGCGTGTACCCTCACTGCCCTGGACAAGAAAGCAAACAGGAGTCATGTGAATGGAGATAAAACCCCGGAACCACCAGTGGGTGGAGGGGAGGAGGCTAGGGTTTTAAGGGCTCTGCTAACTATTTGGTTTTTCAGTATACACAGAACTGTGTGCTTCCTGGGAGCAAAGTTCAGAGCATCGGAGCACAGTGCACCCTCACCAACTTCCCCGTGACCTCTGAGAACATCATTGACTGACCTGTTCATTCATTCCTCAACACGTACTTTTAGCAGTATTGCCTGCCGTGGGCCACAGGATGGGGTGGGCTGAGGGACAGGTGGCCTTCATGCATCTTTGTTCCTACACAAGCAGGGGGCCAGGGCAGGGAAACACACCCATAGTTCAAGGGGGAAGAGGTGAGTTATTGAGCTGCAACAGAGCAAGTGCTTTTCAATTGAAAGGCCCTAGTATCCCCGTGGCCTTGTAGGAGTGGGCCCAAGAAGCAGTTGTTTTTGCTTTCTTCTGTAGACCTGAGTGGTCTCGCTGTGCGATGGGAAGCTAGTCTAGATGATCTCTAGTCCTTTCCAACCATGACGCCAGCCACCAGAGCAGGAGGGAGACTCACAGGAATGTCCCTCTGTCTCCTCAAGAGGGTGCCATTGCTGCCGCCACTCCCAGGGCACTGTCACTCTTCCACTGGAGGAGCTCTGGGGTCTTATTTTAGAGAGCTTCACCTCCCCCTAGGAATTGTTCCGAGCATCCCAAGAGCAGGTCTTTTGCATCCCTCCCCTGCTGCCCTTGTTCTTTCTGGAATAATTGAGTTTGGACATTCACTCTCCCTCCCCTGACACCTCCTTGTGCCTCCATCCTTACTTCCCTCTCCCTTTCACGAAGTATCAGGACACTGTTCGGTCAGGGACTTTTACGCTTTGCAAAATGCTTTTATGCCCATGTTTTAATCAGCTTCTTAGAATAACCACAGGAAGTCAGAAGGACAGGAAAGGTGAGTGCCATTTTACAAGTGACAAAAGTGAGGGTCTGAAAGGTCAGCCATTTGTCCAAGGTCCCTCTGCGATAAGAGGTAGTGATGGGGCCAGAGCCCAGGGCTTTTGAGGCCAAGCATGTGCCTGTCCGCTATCAGCCCTCCCTCCACCGGCCACCTTTCTTGCCACTGTCCAGCCTTTCTGCAGATGTCCCTAAGGTCGAGGTGCTGGAACGGGAGCTGGCCTGGCTGAAGGAGCACCTGCCTCAGTTGGACTCCCCTGTGGTGTTTTGCCACAATGACCTGCTCTGCAAGAACATCATCTACGACAGCACCAAAGGTATAGCTTCCCTGGCCCTGGCCAGGCAGCAGCAGGGCTCAGGCTGCTTGATCAGCTGGCGTTGGGGTTCTACTCCTCAGCCGGGTACTTGGACAAACAAAGTGAGACCTTCTGGTGTAGGTCTCAAGTTAATCTGTAGGAGAGAAATGAAAAAGAAACAAATTCCTACTTAGAAAAATTTTTGCCAAGAAAGAACTCAAAATCATGGTTTGTGGAGCCATTCCCCTGACAACGAGGACATCTTGGCTTCCCTGAGCCTTCCCTGTGTTCCTGATGATAGCTTCACTGCCATGGAGTACTTGGCTTTATTTTCTGGTCCTCAGCCATGCTGAGGACAAATGTCTTTAGTTGGGGAGAGACTGAGGACCCAGCTGTGTGAGAGGGACAGCTGGAGCTGGGGAAAGGGCAGACAGATGGAAAGATGGAAGGAAGCAACTTAGAAGAAAGTTGCCACTGAGAAGTTGGGTGAGGCTGGGTTGCTGCAGAGGCCAGTGAGAGTCAGTGGGTGCATTCCTGAGGTCTGTGAAAGCTTGACCAAGCCCTGTATCCAGATCTGGGGCCAACCCTCACTGCCTTTCCTCTACCTCACAGGTCATGTACGGTTCATTGACTATGAATATGCCGGCTATAACTACCAAGCTTTTGACATTGGCAACCATTTCAATGAGTTTGCAGGTGAGAAGGGCATTACTCTTTGGCCTATATCCTCCTTGTGTTGGAGGGCCAGGTCCAGGGGAAGGGTTGGAGGGGGTTCTGTGCATGGGGAATGGAGGCTGGACACCCCTGTCCTCAAGATATCACAGCTTGAGGGCGGGGCCAGGCACAGCCTGCCTTGAGAAAGCACCAGGTCTTATGGGCACGGGGGTGGGGCGGGGGGGCCGGGGCAGACCCACATACACAGAGCAAGCCCCTGCTAGCCCATATGGCACTTTGGTACAAATTAGGAAAATGTGCCCTCTGTAGGATCCCTGAGGACATTCGGCTTGGCATGTGAATTCTAAAGAGACCCCTTCCTTCCTCTGGGCAGACACAGCCCACGCCAGCTGGCCCAGCTCAGCTTGATGTCAGCCTCCACTCACCCCCTGTCCAAGCTCTTTATGCCCAGTCAACCCGTGCAGTCGTACATAGGGGTCCTGCAGGCAGATAAGGGGCAGAACAAGCTGCAAGTAGCTATTTGCCTGGTGACCTGAGGAGATTAATCATGGCGGAACTAGTTAAAAGTGTGTACTTTGCAACTTGACGCCCCTGCTTCACATCCTGGCTTTGTTGCTTACTAGCTGCATGATGCTTGGGGCAGGTTACTTACCTTCTCTGTGCCTCTGTAAAATGGCGATGATAATAGTGCCTACTTCATAGTATTGATATGCGATACACACACCAGTGTGGCACATACTAAGCTCCACGTTGGTATTTGCTGCTGATGTCAGGCAGGGGAGCTTTTCTGCCTCCGAGGGAGGCTGGAGTGGCCATGGAAGAGGTTGGATCTGGGGTGTGTCCTGGTGTAGGCCGTCCTTCCATAAAGGTAGGTGTGTACAATAGAATCATTTGTGTAAAGGAAACAGGGCAGGTTTTTCCAGCTCGAGGGCTTAATTGTTAAACAGTTCGATGGGGCTAAAGAGGCAACTGGTGGATGGAGGTGGACACTGGGGCTGGAGGGACATCCCCAGGCTAGCAGTGCAGGGTGCTCAGCGTGATGTGGCCAGTCCCTATGGCTGAGGATAGGTGAGGCACGCCCAGGCCAACTGTAGAGCCAGCACCTGGGCCAGCCTGAGGCACTCCCCAGGCCAATACAGGCCAATCCTGCCCCTTCTGGAACCCCAGGTGACCAGGGCTGTCAAGCACTGCTTGTACCTGAAGGTATGACTCCCCAGGGTGGCCACCAGCTGCATCTAGGCACCCAAGGGACAGATGGGGCCTCAGCTGGCCAGAGCAGCTGAGCTGTGGGGTGTGGCCTGGAGCAGAGGCTGGCACCCGCACGGCACTGGGCCTGTGATTGATTGCTCAGCTGACAGAGCCACTGGCCTTTCCAAAAGGGATAATTTTTAAGCATTTTGAGTCCTTCTCACCCAGCGCTTGGAGCAAAGTCCAGCTGGAATTTCTCCAAGGGGGCAGACTGCATCCTGCTTCCAAGTTGAGACTGAAGGAGGAGGAACCTAGCATGGGGGAAGGAGGACGGAAGTAGAGGAGAGAGGCATCTCCTGTGTTCTCAGGAGCAGGGAGACCCAGTGCTGGGAGCTAAGAACCAGAGTCTGGTAACTGGCTGTGTGACCTTGAACAGCTTTCTTCTACCTGGGCCTTAGTGTCTACATCTGTGCCAGGACCACCTTCTCCAGCCATACTCTTGGGGGCCCAGAAGACTGAGTGTGTTTCTCCAGGGATGTAAGGGAAGCTTGGGAAAGATAGGAAGAAAAGAAGAGGGAGGAAGAGACCAGACAAGGTGGCCCAGTCCTGGTCCTGTCTTTAATGAACTGTTTCTTTCTGTACCAGCTCTGAATCTAGGCTCTCTGCCATCATGCCCAAGATGTGGCTGGTGCGTACTGGGCTGGCAGTCTGAGGACTCAAGGAAGGGTGGGACTAGAAGGAGTCCAGGCCATTTAGCTTAGGGGTTCCAAGCCTGGCTGTGTTTCCGAATCATCTGGAGAGTTGGACATGGGTGGGTGCCTGGCAATCTGTATTTTCGCCAAGCACTCCAGGCGATGTTTTTAGGTTAACCAGCTCAACACTGGTTCAGGAAGCAGTATTTGAGGTGCATTACGTCCAGCCCTTGCTTTGCAAATGAGATTTTGGCCAGTGAAAGGAAAGGGCTTGCCCGAAGTTAACTGGAGGTTAGCGTCAGCTCTAAGACAACTAGGCTCCTGATTCGGGGCTCTGACCCAGCGCCTCCAGTGGGCCATGGTTTTGTGTAGGGCTCAGGGATACAGTGGTGCTGTCTTAGGGGGTCCCCATCACTTCCAGGACTGTGCCTTGCCCCTCAACGAGTCTGCCTCTCTCTGTGTTTTCCTCCAGCTCAGCCCACTGAAAGCAGTGCCCCCAGCTGGGATGGGGGCCGACCCTCCACACATTAGAGTTTGGTGGTCAAAGAAGCTGCATTCTTTGCACAGCCCCACAGGACACAGGAGGTGGAGGTTCTGAGGGGATCAGGGAACACCTACTGAGCTGGAGGAGACTCCCAGGTGGGCCTGTCTCCCAGCAACTTCTGTGCGGCTGCCTCCCCATCAGGTGTGAATGAGGTCGATTACTGCCGGTACCCAGCGCGGGAGACCCAGCTGCAGTGGCTGCGCTACTACCTGCAGGCACAGAAGGGGATGGCTGTGACCCCCAGGGAGGTGGAGAGGCTCTATGTGCAAGTCAACAAGTTTGCCCTGGTGAGTGCTTGTGACTGGAAGGGGTGGGGGAAGGAGAGCTGGGAGGAGGGACTCAGGGCCCACCCCCAGCTCCTACCTTCTCACAGCCTTGTGGTGGAGGAGGAAGCAGAGCCCAGGGTCAGGGGTGAGGTCCTGGGGGAGTCCCGTCATATGCTCCTGAACCCCAACCTAGAGGGGGACTCTGGGAAGAGCCATCTTGGGCATCCTCTTAATACTGACACCCTATTGCCTGCTTTCCTCCCATTCCATCAAGTCCAGGTTCTCTCCTGCCTAGAGAACTACTTCCAGGAAAGAGCCCAGCTGCCTATTTTAGCAGTTCTCTCATTTGGACAAGTTCTTTCTAGTGTCTAGCCTTAGCCTTTTATGCCACAGTTAAACACATCCCTTAAGTTTTGTGTTGTTTTTTTTGTTTTTCGTCTTGGAGAAGATAGAGAATGTCAGTTCTAATCCTCCTTGTTAACTGTCTCCACTGACTCACTCAGAACTCTATGTAAGCCTTTCCCATCAGGCTCTTTCTTCTCAAATTACTGTGCTGTCAGTTCTTGATTTTGAGTGCTAATTATCCAGGGTACATGGTTCATGCCAGGTCTCCACTGGAATGCACCAAGGGGATTGCTAACTAGTCTTACTAATGTCAGCCATGCATAAGCGAGAAGACAAGTCAGCTGCCCTGAACTTCACAATATATCAGAGAACTTAAATAAAATCTTTAATTACCTGTAATTTTAAATTCCCTATTCTATTTTCCTCATTGGTATAAAACTGATTCTTATCAGGTTCTTCCTTTTTTAAAAAAAATGTATTGAAGTATATGATTTACAATGTTATGTTAATTTCTGCTGTACAACCAAGTGATTCTTTTTCAGGTTCTTCCTCTTAACTGTTCCACCTATGCCTTCATCTTGCTAAATTTTTAGTAACCATTCCCACTTGCTAATTGATCTCTGCCCCTTTTAAGTCGTGAAAAGGGAATAAAATGGGGGGAAGTGCTATAGAGCCAACCCTAGAGCGAGCAGGACTTGGGGTGGGGCAGGAGAGCCACAGGAGTGGGGGCCCTGGCCTGGGGTCGCTGGAGCAGCAGGAACCACGGCGCTCTAGCTTCTTGAGCCTAGGGTGGTCTGGGCCCCGGGGGGGTTCTGGCTCTGGGGAGGCAGTTGAACCCTTGGTCAGCAGCCCAGCTCATGTCTACACTCACTGTCTAACCTCACCCACCTTGTGATAGAAGAGAGGGTAAGGGGTGAAAGAAGTCACTTTAGAGGTCTTCCAGCGACTGGACCTCTGATGCCCATGTGGCCAGGGCACTGCAGATGGGGTGTCACCCCCTCCACTGGCAACCAAGCCTGAGCTCTGCCTTAGGGATTTCTCTTGTCCTGGATACCTTGGGCTTGAAGATTCTCCTGGGTAGCGGAGCGGCCAGGGCTGGAGTTCAGGTCTGGCTTAGGCTGGGGAAAAAGCTGAAAGTCTGCTTAAGCCTGAGGGCAGTAGAACCTACTCTGCTTGGCTTTTTCTAGGAGTGGAGTCCCCAGATACCATCCAGTGACTTGACCTCTGGAATATCCCGCACCTGTGCTGGGGAGACCCCACTGTGTCTCTGCCAGTGTCTTAGTTCTGTGTCTTCCACAGTGCCTGTGTCCCTCCAGCTATGGGGGTCCATGACAGGTTTGGGGGGCTCACTACACTGATCTTCTCTGATGTGTTTTCAGGCGTCTCACTTCTTCTGGGCACTCTGGGCCCTCATCCAGAGCCAGTTCTCCACCATCGACTTTAATTTCCTCAGGTGAGTGCAGGGAGCAAGTTGAAAGTCAGTTTTCAGTTTAGCCCTCATTACTTAAAAGAATTATTTTTATATGGAAATGGGGCTGCGTGGAGGAAAGGAAGAGCCTTGAACCCAGTACGTGGGGGTAAAGGACACCCCAAAGAGAATGTCCATCCCCATTCCAGCCAGCCCATGCGAGGCGGGTCACTGCTCCAGGGCTGCCTGGGGAAGCACGTGTGCCCAGAATCGCTCTCTGGAAGTGGTCAGAAGCCCTTGCACTCTGCCTCCTGATTCCCTATTATAGCCTGCTATCTGCTTCACTGCCCGGCTCTTCTGCCAGGGCCCTTCCCCACAGAGCCCGGTGCTGAAGGGAATTGCTGGAAATTAGTCTGAAAGATCATGAGTCCAAACCTCATTTTATAGCAGAGGGGCCAGAGTTCCAGAGGGGTGGATGACTGGCTGAGGTCCCTTGGTGGTTTAGCTGACTATGCTGCCTCCCTGCATGGGGTATCAGACCCAACTGCTCCTTTAGTGGCCCCTAGTGATATACTAGGGGCTGTACCGAGACTGTACTTGAATATTGACTACTTAGGTGGCCCTGTCGTGCGAGATACACATGTCCCTAAAACCAGGAATCATTTTGTCTTCCATTCTCTTTGTCTTTGTCCTGCCCACCCACCCTCAGCTGGAAAGGAATCACTATGCTGGCTTTAAAGTGTTCACAAAAATTAGAGAAATGCAAGTCAAACCCACAATCGCATCTGCCTCACCCCCATTAGGATGGCTACTTTTGAATAAACAGAAAATAACAAGTGTTGGTGAGGATGTGGAGAAATGGGAACCCTTGCGCACCGCTGTTGGGAACGGGAAATGGTGTAACTTCTGTGGGAAACGATACGGTGCTTCCTCAAAGAATTAACATAGAATTACTGTACGATCCAGCAATCTCACTGCTGGGTATATACCCCAAAGAATTGAAAGCAGGGTCTCAAGCAGATATTTGCACAACCATATTCATAGTAGCATTATTCACAGTAGCCAAGAGGTGGAAGCAACCCAAGTGTTCGTTGATGGGTGAATGGATAAACAAAATGTGGTCTATACACACAAGGGAATGTTATTCCTTTGAAAAGGAAGGAAATTATGTCACATGCTACAACACGGATGAACCTTAAGGACATTGTAGTAAGTGAAATAAGCCAGTCACGAAAAGACAAATACTATATGATCCCACTTAGATAAGGTAACTAAAGTAGTCAAATCCATAGAAACAGAAAGTAGAATAATGGGTGCTGGGGGCTGGGCAGTTGCTGTGTGGGGGAGATGAGTCCAGTTTTACAGAATGAAAAAGTGCTGGAGGTCTGTTGCTCAACAAGGTGAATGTACTGACCACACTGAGCTGTAAAGACTCAACAAACAAACCAATATGTTTGGGGAGGGGTTGCTCCAGTCTAATCTAAGAAGAAAAATAAAATTATAGTTGAAGTGAAAACAAAACAAAACAAAAAACCCCAGCCTGGGCTAGGGTCCATTTGCCCAGACCTAGATGGGCTGAGATGGTGAGAAACTTTCTTCATGGTGTGAGTGCCCCCAGCAGGGCTCACCTGGCTACCCTTCTCACCCCCAGTTCCCTTTCCTGTCTTCTGGCAGGTATGCAGTGATCCGATTCAACCAGTATTTCAAGGTGAAGCCTCAAGTGTCGGCCTTGGAGATGCCAAAGTGACCAGCGTTCCCATCCCTCCCCTCCCATCTGCCTGGCCAGACCTGTTCTCCAGGGCTCCATTCTGCTCTGGGGTCTTCACCTTTGGACAAGGTGGGCGAGGGGACAGGTGGGTGTCCCAGGAGAAGGCTCTGCCCCTGTCGCCAGCCCCCAGTGATGCTTCTGGTGACCATTCTTGTTTGGAGGGGCTGATAGGCCCCAGCTCTGGGGGTCCTCTTCACCTTGCCAGACTGGGTGGTGGGGAGTGCCTGCAGCCTGCCAGGGCTCAGACCACAACCACCCTGGAAAGGCTGGCGTTCCCAGCCCCAGGCCATCCTGGCATCTGGGCCGCCTTAGATGTGTCTATGACCTTCCTGGCTTGGGGAAGCGGGAAGGTGGGAGGGCTCCTTTCTACCTCCAGGGCCCTGAGCCTCCAGCCTGTTTACCCCTGCATGCCCCATGTGGGAGGTGCTGAGCCCAAACCAGCATCCTGCCAACTCTGACAGATGGATGTACATATCTTGGCGGGGTGGGGTCTAGAATTGGGTTTGATGGCTCCCCCAGCAGCCACCTCATCTGAGATTACTCCCTTTCTCCAAACCATATCCAATCAAATAACCCCGTCCCAAACCTCAGCCTGGGGGCGTGAGCTCTCCTCCAGGGCCCTTTCTGCTCCAGGCTCTGTTCTGTACCTCTGCCGCCTGCTGGGAGGGAAGGCGAGGGAATGGGCCACCAAAGCCTGGCTCTGCTTCTTGCTGTGGCTTGGCCAGAGGGGACAGAGCCAGGAGTGGGGTGGCTGGACAATAGCCAGCAGGCTCCTGCCTTGTTCCCTCCCTTGCCCTCCAGGCCCTCACTTCCAAGGAACAGTCTCTCCATGTCCACCTTCTGTCCTGAAGTTGACCCACGGTCTCCACACTGGGGAATGACTAGTGGGAGTCTTAAGGGCAGGGGCCAGGGACCACCGGGGCTTGCCCAGCCTGCAGGAGCCTGGGTGGGGTCGGTCGTGAAGGTGCTGAAGGAGCTGTTGCCCCCGACTCTCAATGGCCTCCACCTCCTTTCTGCCCTCACAGCCTCTCAGGCCTTTCTGGCTCTGGCCTATAAATTTTTTCATTTGTAAATTATCATGGTTTTCTGCATTAAAACGGCCATTTATGGACCACTCTGGGTCTGAGTGCCACTGGTAGGATTCGACTCAGGTGGTGTGACTAGTTCTGCGGTGGCGGGTGGCAGGGCACTCCAGTCCCTCCTCTCCGGGGTCCCTTTGGGCTGCACACTTTGCACCACGCCCTCCATTTACCTGGCTCACAAGGCCTGGGGTCCTGATTTGGGGTAGACCTGGGCAGAGCTGGTGGTCTCACAGCTCCTTTGCTTTTGACCATCTTGCTAGAATAAGTTGACCCTGAGAGGGCACAGCTTCGAGGGAACTAGACCGTGGATTCCAAGAACTTGGCCTATCCAGGTGATGGGCCAGTAAGACTCCAAATGGACGTGCTCAGGACTTCTTCCTTGGTCCTCACTGGCCCCAAGCGGTTAAGGGAGTTGAGCGGGAGGTTGCTGTGCCTGAGAGCAGGCAAGGGTGATTTCCGGACCCAATACGTCACCTTCTCAGAAAGCCAGAGGGAGGGAGAACAGAAGCTTAAAGGTGAGTGAGTGGGGCACCCTCCCAGCTTCCCAGGCTGCACTCCCAGGGCCCCCAGAAGGCGCCTGGTACCCTTAGTGGTAGCAACGGCAGCAGCAGCAGCCTTCCAGGTGGACTCTGCCTGTTTGGCTTTTGCCTGCCAAAGTACCAGGGTGCCATGGCAACCACTGGAGCTGAGCAGGCACTGGCAGTTGGGGCCTTGTTCAAGGTCATGGTGATCCAGGGTGGCCAGGCCCCTGACAGGCAGCAGTATCACATCTAGGAAGGGTGCTAGTGGAAGACACGGGTGAAAGATCTGCCCCGGCCTAGGGAGGGTGCCAGGGCTGGGCAGGTAGGGCCTCTGAAGGTCATCTGTGGGGTCAGGTGGTCATGGGCACCACCTTCCTGAGGACTGTATGGCAGTGCCCACGCTCCTTGTTCCTCTCAGATCCACCTCTGGAGCTGAGGGCAGAAAACCACTGTGAAGGCAACTTCGTTTCCAGCCTCCTGGGGCCTTGCTGTCACAGCACTGAGATGGTGGTACAGCGGTGAGCAGGGAATGGTGGGGACAGGGCCCCCCAGGTATCATCTTGTGCCCCTATGGCGCGGCCACCACCAGCACCAAAGGAATTAACCTGCAGGCACCATCCCACTACGGCCTTTGAGAAAGTATCCTCATTCCTCCAATTCTCCAGGGGAGTGGGCAGGTGGGGGCAGGGGAGTTTAGGCGCACCCCTCCCGCACAAAGCCTGGAGGCCCACCGTCTCGCCTTTCACTGCCACCCCACACTAACCAGCCCCCCTGCCCACCGGCCTCAGCATCAGGCCTTGGAGACTCGAGGGTGGCCTTAGCTCCACTCCCTCAGGCCATTTCTTGACACTTAGCAGGCTCTCCGGGCAAAGCACTCCTGGACTCTTCATCTCTGCTGGGCTCTCACCCCTAACCTCCGGAGAGGCACAGAGAGGGCAGAGAACAAGCTCATGCCCCACCCTTCCCGGTAATGGTAATGTCCAGGACGCTCTGTTCCTGGCCTTTTAACCCATCTGACCCCGTCCCGCTCTCTCCAGGGGCCAGGGGGGTGGGGCTCCAGGGCACCAACCACAGGTTCCCAGGCAGAACTTTTCCCACCCTAGGAGGATGCAGAGCACGTGACTCTCAGCGGCTGGAATGAGGACAGGACAAGGGTTGCTGGAGGGAGTAGGAGGTGGGCAGTAGTGGCCTCAGGCTCTCCTGAAAATGGGAATAGGGAAGTGAGAGGAACTCAGGACTGGCAGGGGGTGAGGGCGAGCCTGGCCAGGAGTGTCCTGACCAGACTGCCCAGATTTGGTTTGGAACATAGTGAGGGGTGGTGGTGGGGACTGGAGGGTTGCGGAGATGGACAGAGAAGTTGAAAAGAGCAACTCTCCCCTGTGACCACTAGGGGGCAGGCGCCATAGTCAGCCAAGCTCCTCTTCCCAAAGAGCACCTTCATCTTTTCCGCAAGGGGCCCACGAGGCTGGGCTCTGCTCTCCCCCGCAAGGTGGGGAGGGCAAAGAAAAGGAAACTCAAAGCTCTGGGAGGCTGGGCTGGCAAAGGCTAGCAGGCAGGATCCTCCCTAGATCAAAAGATCGGGACCCTAATTCTTGGGGTGTCTTTACTCCCAAGTTTGTGGCCCAGGAATCAACCATACCTACCTTCTCTCACCACTACCCTCTCCAATTGAGAAATCCATTTTCCAGCATTCAAGAGCCTCTGCTTGAATACTTCTGTGTTGGGAAGCTCACTACCACTTTTGACCATCTTTTTCAGAAAGTTTTTTCTGTTAAGCCAAAAATGTTGACCCTTGCAACTTTCATCAAAAGGCCAAGTCCTAGTGCTACCTCATGAGCTACATCAAATATCTATGTGTTGCCCAGCTGACAGCTTTGAAGAAAGCAATCTTGTCCTTTCTGCCCTACCCTAGTCTCCTTTTTTCTGGACTAAACATCCCTGGCCCTCTCAACCATTCCTTGAAGGACGTGTCCATCCACTAGACTCCCACCAGTCCTCTGTACAGGATGCCTGCCTCTGGGCCCCTCCAGTGTGAGAATGGCCTTTTCTATTGAGGGGCCTGGGACTGGCATGATGCACCTGAGACCAGGACTGTGTGGTGTACACTGGCCCATCACCTTGCTTGTTGACACATGCTTCTGTTAATCCAACCCAAGTCCAACTCTTTGACACGGTACTGTTCAGCTTTGTTGCCCCCACTCCATATTAATGGGGTTAATTTTTCAGCTACAAGAGTTGGTCTTTTTATCAACTCTTGTTGCATTTTGAGTTTCAGTCACCCAGCTCTTTTAGGTCTATGGGACTGTTATTTCTCTTAGTGTGACACGTAGGTCTTTGAAATCTCATTTCAAAGCGTAAGGTCACAGAGCCCTGAAGTACATAAATAGAGACCCTGCTTCATTAATCAGTATCCTGGGGGGCTTATAAATGGGCTCGTGGTGTCCATGTGAGCCCTTTTCTGGAATGAGGGTCCACAGCTTTCATGAGATTTTCAAAGGGCTCCTTCTCCAAAAGAAGATAAGAGCCATGGCTAAGGCATAACCTCCTTGTTTTCAGATGAGGAAAATGAGGCCCAAAGGGGAGACTTGACACACACACACACCCCTGCCCAACACACACAAGGCCATGTGGCTAGTTCTGGGGAGAACGTGAGCTTCCTGACTCTTATTACAGTGCTCTTAACCACTGCCTTCTTTCTTAGGACCTGGGTGGGCACTCTGCGGTGAGGTCTGCTCACCTCCTTGAAGCAGGGGCAGGGTGTTACTGGAGTGTGGGTTCTGGGGGTGGCATCTGGCCTGGGCCTCCCTTGCCTAGGATGTTTCCTCCCTGGCTCCATGCCTGAAGTTCCGCGGAGCTGGCACCGGGGGCAGTGGTGCCTGGGCTGGTGGCACATTTAGGAATTCTGGACTTGAGCCAGCCTCACCACCCCATCACGTTCCGTGCCAGCAAAGGCCAGATTCTGAAATGGTCTGTCTTTATTATGTCAACAGAAAACAAAAAAATTCCCCCAAGTGTAAATAGGAGAAATGTGCTGGTTAAGTTACTAATCATTATCTTATTATTAACAAAATAAAGCACTATCTATGTTTACAGTCATAAAAAAAAGAAACAGCCCGGAGAGAAGTTGGATTCCGGGAAGTAGAAAGGGAGAAGATGGGGGAACAGACACAGACTCCACATCTGTCCCTGTAGGATTTGGGGTTCCCTTCCCACCTTGCCCCAAGGCTGTTCTGGATCTTTGGAGTCAGGTGCCAACGGGATTTGATTTTCCTAGGGAAA
>NW_006798649.1:273513-275717 GCF_000442215.2 Lipotes vexillifer | reverse complement strand
GGTGAGGCAAGTTACGGGTGTGGGGTGGGGGAGGGGAGAGGGGGGTGTAGAGTGGGGGAGGGGAGAGGAGCGGGCAGGTGTAGGGGCAGAGCTGGATGGGAGAGGATGAAGCCTTGGGGGGGGGGGCGGGGGGAGAGCTCCCATCCCCTGCTCAGGACAGAGGAGTGGAGACCAGCTGCACAAGAGCCCCCTCTCCAGGGCTTCTGTCACTTACAGAAGGGGGCACCATCAGTCCTCCTGCCCCCACTCCTGGCACTCAGGTTGGGACCAGGGGCTGGGGCACCATGACAGAGCCCCATGGAAGCTGAGCACATTCCCATGCTGCTGGGAGCTAAAAATGGCTCCATGGGAATTGACATGCAGAGTCAGGGAGGGAGTGAAGGGGCACGGCAGGGGAGGTCAGGATGGCTGGGGAGCCCAGGGCAGACCAGGGGCTTACAGACACCCAGCAGGCGTTAAAGGGGCAAGGGCAGACACGGAGGAAGGGAGAGACACAAAAAAAGGCCCTGCAGAGAAACAAGGACAGAGAAATGCACCAAGGACACACAGAACCTGAGACACCCAGACTGACAAAGAGGTAGCAATTTGGGGACAAAGAGAAGCACAGAAAGAGCCCCCCAGAGAAGCAAGAATGGCATCAAGAGAGACACCCACAGGAACTCAGCGACAGTGCCTGGCACTCAATAAATACCTTGTGCAACGAAAGAACAGATGAAAACGTGCACTTGCGCACATGGGTACGTACACACGTACATGCGTGCACGCGCACACACACACACGGGCACGAAAGGCTTGGCAGAAGATAGAGACATGGAGGAGAGCCAGACCTCTTTGCACAAAGTACAAAGCGATCCTCGTGGTAGAGGGGCGATCTGGGGTACTGTGGTGGGGCGGTGCGTGTTGGTCCCATGGTGGCTGGTCCAGCCAGGACAAGAATGGAGACAAAGCATGTGGCCCTAGGGAAACAGGTCTGTAGCTGCCATACCCCTGGGATGGGCAGACCTGCAGGAGGGGAGGGTCATACAGTGTCCCCTGGCCACGAGCCCCAAGGGCCACCACGGAGCTCAGCCAGCCCAGCCCATCAACGCCATGCAGGACCCACTCGGGCCATCAGATCCTCAGGTGTGCCCACAGGTGTGGTGGGGAGGGGGCATCTCCCGTCATGAATGTATCTACAAATGCACAGCTGTGCCCATCTCCCAGGCATGCCCAAGTCCAAGTACCAACGCAGTCCGGGTGGGGTTGCTGTGCCTGCTGGCGTGGGGCCCGGTCTTCCCCAGGGAGGAGGGCCAGGCCCACGTAGCCGGGATCAGTCTGTGAGTACCACCAGCTCCCCGTCGCTCTTCTCCTCGGCCTCTGAGTCCTCATCCTCGCTGTACCGGTACATCTCGCCATCAGCCACCGAGTTCCTGTCCTCTGTGCCCTCGCCCTCCTCCCTGAGGCTGCAGGTGTTGACGATGACGGGCATGTTTGGGTCCAGGCTGCGGGGCACATAGTGCTCCACCAGGGGCTGTGCCAGGGGCACGCCTGCCACCCGAGGGTACAGGACATCTGAGGGGCTCCTCTGCACCTGGCTGGCCTGTGGGCTGCGGGAGAGAAGAAAGGCATATGGTTACAGATGCGCCCGCACTTCACCCCCGACCCTGCTCTCCAACGGTCCTCCGCAGGGCGCGCCCTCCGAGCTCCCTCCCTTTTGGCTCCAAGATGCATACACCCTGCTCCCTGGCTGCTTTCTGATGGCAAATTCACTGTCAGCTACAAACCCCCACACACGTGCAGCCCCAGGGCCACGGGTCCAGACATTCCCAGAGGATCGTGTGTAAATCCAGTTTTGGGAAACTCTATATTTCATATGCCGCAGGGAGCTTCCTATTTAAAGAAATCCACTAGGATGCTTGTTTTGGTCAACTCCGGAATCCTCTGTATGATTATTAGTACCTTGATTTTTAGTACCCCTGAATTTTTATTGAGTTTGTCAAGGGGACCCACGGATACATTTCTCCAGATACCCACTAGTCCCCAGTCAGTCACAAATCTATATCCTGAGCCACCAGGGACTCACCATAGTCACAGTCAGCACTACAGTCACACACACATAATGCCCACACAAACATATGCACACACACACACACACACACACACACACACACACAAAATAATGGGGGTATGTCAAAGAGATAGGAAAAAAACAAAGAACTCTGGAC
>NW_006798649.1:263592-273503 GCF_000442215.2 Lipotes vexillifer | reverse complement strand
CACACACACATATACACACACACACACACACACACACACACACACACACACACACACACAGTCTCAGGCGCTGGGGAGGCCTGCTCACGGGGTCGTGTAGCTCTGGCGGGCATCCTGGCGCCGGGTCCTCATCAGAGCCTTGTACTCGCCCACCCGCAGCCGCTTGCCCTCCACGATGCAGGTGCGCTTGGGCCGTGGCTTGTACTTGTAGTCAGGGTACTTCTCCAGGTGCTGCCGGCTCAGCCTCGCCTGCTCCTCGTAGTAAGGCTGCTTCTCCTGGTTGGTCATGGACTTCCAGCGGGAGCCTGGCCCAGCCCCCAGGGGCAGGCAGTCAGCTGGGCTCTGCTGACACCCCCAGCCCCCTGCAGATCCTGGAGGCCCCGAGAAGGTTTTGGTCCCCAGATATATGTGCAAGCACCTATACACAGCAAGGGCCTGGCCCAGTGTGGGTGCTCCATAGATACTGAGCAAATGAATGAGGTTGGCATGTACAAGGATATCCAATTGCTAGCTTAAGACACAGCACCCACCCACATACCAAACTACACAGCGACTCTGGGAGGCCTCTGGTCTGTACGTTTTGCAAAAACAAAAGAGTAGCCACCCAGGCCCCCAACAATCCCCAGAGGCTCCCTGCTGAGGACAAAATACCTGGTGTCTCAGTTGACAAGAGACCTGAACTGGACGAGCTGAGGTTTGGAAACAATTGCCCTCTTCTAGCTCCACCTGCCCTGCCCCACATTTCTCCTTGGCCTCCAAAGAGGACATATAATTTCAAAAACCTTTCTACTGAGAGCCCAAGAATACCAGTCTCTCCTGTCTCCTGCCAGAGCCAGCTCCAAGGGTCTGGGCAAACAGGGGAACAAGTTAGGGAGAGATGGGGTCTGGGAGCTAAAGAATGTACACACACACTCTCTCCCGCCTGAGTTCTTCGGTGCAGGTGCTATCAGAAGAGCCCTACAATGGTACCAGACTCCAGGACCCAGCTGTCCCACATCCTGCCTGCCTCCCACGCGCCATCAGGTTCCACTGGAGTTTACCACGGTGTGGACCGTCACCCAGAAAGCCCCAGTTAGACCCAGCTGACTCCTGCAACTAGATCCTGCTGGACTATGGCTCCTGGAGCCCCTAGAGCCCCCCAAGACCCCACCCCGCCCACTGGCCCTTACCAAGGATCTTGCTGATGCTGGAATTGTGCATGTCTGGGAAGGCCTGGAGGATCTTTCTCCTCTCATCCTTGGCCCACACCATGAAGGCATTCATGGGCCTCTTGATGTGGCTGCTGTTCCGGGACTCAGGGAAGTGGCGGGAGCCTGGGGAGCAGGGGAGGAGTCAGCCAGGCAGGGCAGCCAGTGTGGGGTAAGGAAGAGTCCTCCAGGGCTGGCAGAAAAAAACATCCCCTACTTGACCACCAGAGGGCGCCGGGAGGCGCCCACAGGGCCAGGGATGGCCAGGAGTAAGACCAGCAGGGGCCCAGAGACAGCCGAGGGGATTGGAGACAGACACAACCTGACCCACCCTGGCCCTGGTGGGAAGCAGAGGTGGGCCCTCCTGCCCATCAATCAGCCCAGTACCCAGAGCCCTCACCGTCCACATCACAGCCCAGCATGGCTTCTTCCAGTGGGTGCACACAGCTGTCCTCCAGCCGCTCCTTGGCTGGGGATGTGTCCAGGCTAATGAGGTCCTAGGTAGACAGGGCAACTTGTACATCAGCCCCCTCTGCGGCACCCCGCTCCCCTCCCCTGCTCTTCCCTTTGGTAGCCTCAGACCCTGTGTCTTCCACCCCTGCCCACCCAGGTGCAGGGTAGTGGGAGCCCACACCTTACGAAAGGAGGTGTTGGGGGGACTTTCTAAGGCTCCACTGTGACCGTGCAGCAGCTGTCTGGCATCCTGGATGGCTTTGGTGACAGCATCCCCTTCACCAAGGAAGCCTATGGGACAGGGGAAGGAAAGGAAGGGAAAGGAGGGGCTATTGAGGGAGGTACACCCATTTCATGTCTTGCCACCCTGGGGTGGTGCGCCCTCTTCCCCTCTGTTGCACTGCACATCCCCAAGGGGGCGCCATTTATACTGGAGTCCTGGTGACAGTAGACTGGAAATGAGAATGGCCTGAATCCCTGATTCAGGTGCCCAATCAGATACAGTGGGGAGAGCAGGAAGGGGATCTTCTTCCGGGACACTGAGTGCTGGAACTAAAAGGGGCCAAAGAGAGCAAGCCTAACCCCTTGTTTTATAAAAACTGTAACCCACAGAGGGGAAGGGACACGCTCAGGGTCATATCCTGCCTTCTTAGCTCTCTCCTAGAAGAGGGCTGAAGGGAAAGGTGTAGGGGGGACTTACCCAAAGGCAGGCTGGGGGGGCTGGCCTGCAGGTCCCGTGTGGGGGCCCCATGGCTGGGAGGACGGGGTCCACAGTTGCTCATCTTCAGGCTCGGGGAGCTGGAGGCATTAGGCAGCTCGGGGGCCTTGGGCTTGGCCGTGAGGTTTAGGGGTTGGGAGGGCTCCTGAGGGAGACCCAGACGGTTAGAGACACCAGAGGACACCTCCACGGAGGGACTGGGGGGACACAGGGTGACAGAGGGACAGAGGAAGAGACAAGCAGACAGGAAAGGAAGACAGAAGAAGCAGGAGAACAAGAACAAAGGACCCCATGGTCCCCTAGGCAGGCAGCCAGCCACCACAGGTGAGGGTGGGAGCCCCAGGCCAGTGGGTGGGGGCAGTACCTGTAGGGCGTGGTGGGCAGACAAGGCCCCAGGCCTCTTCACCACTGGGGCAGCGGGGCTGTGCAGCAGCTGCAGCGGATACTCCACTACGGAAAAGGCGGCAAGGAGAAAAGTCCTGGATGAGCACAGAACAGCAGACGCCCTGCTTGACGAGGTCCCGGGAGCACAGAGTGGGCAGAGGCTCGGAGCTGGCCCAGCTTGCTTCCAACCACTGCCCTCCCAGCCCCAAAGCACTGCTGAGGACCTCCTGTGCCCTCGTCCCCCACTGCCCGGCACACTGATCAGCCATCTTCACCCTGTTCCTGCCCTTCCCAACCCACTGACCGCAGAGTTCCCACCCGATGGTGAAACGAGATCAGGTACACCATCTACTCTTTCTACGGGTACTTGTGTTTTGTACCTACTACATGCAGGGTACAAAAGCAGCTGCCTGGTTTGTAGCCGGCCTCATGTGCATTATCTCAACGTAATCCCTGGTATGTGGCATATAATAGGTACTCAATACATCATCCCATTGTATGGATAATGAAGACTGGGAGAAGTTACATGGGTGCCCATATAGTTAATGAATGGGAGCACTGAGATCTGAGATCTGAGATCTGAACTCTGAACCCAGCCGCATCCTCTAGACCTTTCCCCCCTACATGCACTCTCTCTCTGCTACCTAGCTGGCTTCATTCTCCCTCAAGGAGGACCAGCATCCCTGACTTGACAATTGAGGTGGAGAGATAAGCCATGTAGACAAACCACTGACCACATGGCTGGCAGTGATATGGGCTGCATGGGTGGCATGCCAGAGAACTCTGTTCAGCTGGGGTGACTGGAGCAGGCTTCCTGGGGGGAGGGGAGGCGTGAGCGGGCATGGCAGGCGGGCAGGTGGGAAAGCGGGAGGTGGGAAATGAGGCTGGCACTCCATGGGCAAGCAGGGCTCGGGACCTGTGAAGGCTGAGCCCAGGAGTTTGGACCCTATGCTATAGGCACCTGGGCACCACCTATGGCTCGTGACCTGGGAGAGGTGTTACTCATACTCAGCAGAGGGGGCGGGGGGGGGGGGCGGGGGGGGCGGGGGGGAGCCGCAGCTGGACCGGGACCCCCGGCTGCAGCGGGAGCGACGCGCCGGCCTCCCGGTGGGGGTGGAGCCCCGCCGCGGCCCCAGGTAACGCGGGGGGCGGGAGGTTAGCGGGGGAGGAGGTGGTGGCGCATCTGGCAGCCACAGGCTTCCTGCTTACTAGGATTCAGGAGCAAACAAAGCAGGGGGCAGCCCAGCCAGTCCAGGTCTTCCACAACTTATTTCCTGCCCCCTGCCCCCCTTGTCCAGCAAGGGTGTGGCCCCCTCCCCACAACTAGGCCCCTGCCCTCCTCACCCCTGCAGCTCGGCTCTATGGACACCTGTAGGTGCAATGGTTTTGTGCAACCTGTCCTCCCCCTTCACCTCTCCCCATTCCCAGTCCCCACTCCTTCACCCCAAATTAGAAACTGCCTTCAAAGTAGGGCCTGACTTTCTCAGTCCCTTGTGTTTTCCCTTCCCCCACCCAGGAGTCAGTGGTGCTGGCCCATGAACTGAGCCCACAGCCCAAAGCCCTTGCTGGTGGACCCGTAGGAACTCACCCAGCTAGATGTCCCCTGCCTTCTCTCTCACATGGAACAGGGAGCATTGACCAAAGGGAGTTGACTTAAAACCCTTTCCCCTCCTGGATCAATTATGGGCAGCATCTCTGCCCTGTCCCCAGGACCTCTCATAAGGAATCAATGATCGTAGCCTAATAATTCCATCTCTGCCTCCATCCCACGGTCACTGCCCTAGTCCAGGCTGTCATCCCCCATCTCTAGAATCCCCTCAGCAGCCCCTACCCCATCTTACCTCCAGTTGGTACCCCTCTGTTCCCCACCACCCACAGCCAGTGTGACAACACATCCTCTGCTGAAATGTTCCCGTGCATCCCACATTCTACAAAATAAATCCCAAAGTCCATGCTCAGCCCCGACTGCCCTCCCCAGGCATATCCCACTAGCTGCCATATGCTCCCCTCAACTCCAACACCCCCTTGGGCTTTCTGCCTCAGGACCCAGGCCCCTTCCCTCCACCCTCAGCTCCCAGCTTCACCCTCACAAGTCTACTCCCCCAGCACCCAAGCGAGCACCACCTCCTTAAGAAGCCTTCCCAGATTCCCCGGCTGTTGGTGTCCTTCTGTCTCCCTCCCCAGACCGTAAATTCCTTGAGCTCAAAGTCCACATTTTATCACCCTCGTGGCTGCCCAACAACCAGTCAGCACTGACGCGTGTTGCTACTCTATCTGTGGTCACTGAGTCTCAGTGACAGGGCAGAAGGTAGCAGTGCCACTGTCAGGGCAGAGCACCAGCATGAATTGGGGAGATGGATAAATCTCAGTCAACATTCAAAACATTAATATTCTGGTACAGGAAATGTCCCAGAACTGGGGGACTAGACCTAGATAGGCAGCATCCTCTTATGTCTGGAAAGCACTTTATGGTTTTCAATGTGCTATTTCTTTTCATTCTCCCAGTGAAATTCAGAAAGAAGGGATTATTCTTTGACTAGACAGATCCCAAAGTGAGGCCCAGAAAGGCCACACTGCACATTAATGGATGAGAGTGGTTCCTGGGCTCCTTCCCTGACCTCAGGTCAACCCTCCCCTCCCACACTCACCTGGCTTGCAGGGAATGGGCTGAATGGGCAAAGCCAGCTGGGAGTCGGGGGTGACAGGCAGAGGTTGGTGGCTTGAGGGGAAGGCTGGAATCATGACGTAAGGCATGTTGATCTGCTGAGGGCAAAGAAACCCTGTGTGAGTCCCTGGGGGGCCCAACCAGCTACCCAGCTGTGGTCATCCCTGAACACAGAGGGTGGACCTGGGGATGAGAGACGCAGGCCTGGGGCAGGGACAGTTTTCAAAAGGATCCATCTGACCCTATGCCCCCTTTGTGGGCCTCTGTCTTCCTGCCCTCAGGCCCCAGCTGGGAGGAAGAGATTCTGGGCCCTGCCCTTGAAATAGGGGACAAAAACAGGGGAGGGGCTAGAGCAGAAATGAGCCCCCCTCCTTAGGGTCATGCCTGAGTGGTTCTGCTTAGTCCACACTCCCTGCCTTTCCCTGTCTCCAGTACCTCTCCACACTGGTGTCAACCCCTCAAGCCCCTGCTCCCCCAGAGCCCAGCCCTCCCCCCACTTTACCTGGATCCCAGCACCCAGCCCTCCCCTCTTTTTACCTGGATCTGCTGCTGAAGGAGGTTGATCTTATGCTGCTGCTGAATCAGCTGTTGCTGCTGCTTAGCGATCTGGCACAAGGAAAGAGTAGGTGATGGGAGCATGCACCTTAGGCCCCAGGATCCCACCTCCCACAAGCCTTTGTGGCCCCATCCACACCCTGCCTCCCATGCCTAGCGCAAGGACATGGAGGACAGCTGGACAGGGCAAGAAGCCGAACAGCCAACCCTCAGGATTTATTCTCCTTTTGTGGAGAGCTCACCCCTTCCTCAGAGACCAGAGATGGAGGTTAGGCAGGACGCAGCCAGCTGCTTTCACTCTGAGCCCCGCAGCGCCGCTCCACGCCCTGTCCCCTCACAAGGGATGATGAACCGCCAGAGGTGGGAATGCCCAGCCCCTGCCCACGGCCCCCTCCCCACCTGCCCCCACCATGCTCCTCTCTAGGCCCTGACAGATCCCCATCCCTGGAAAGAAAGCCAGACACCAAGCAGGGCCTACCTGCTCCTGCTGCTGCCGGGCCAGCTCCATCTGCTGCTGCTGCTTCTCAAAGAGCATAGCGGCCATGTTCTTCTGCTCAGAGTGGGCCGTCAGGAGCTGGTCCCGCAGAGTGGACAGCTGGTGGATCATGACCAGCAGCTGGAGCTCCTTCTCTGCCAGGCTCTCCTGGGTCCCTGCTCCACAGTGAAGCAACCACCATTGAGAACTTTTGTTTGTTCATCTGTTACCAGTCCATCCATACGACAGAGCAATCGCTCTGCCCCAGGCCCCCGTCAGGGGCTGGACCACAGAGATGACTGAGATACAGTCCTTGCCCTGGAGAGGCCTCCTCATCTTGTCACCTGACAACTAGCTGCCCTAGAAGGTCCCCACCATCAGTCACCGATTCCAGGCCCTGGAAATGCTGACGGTGGGGCATCTCAGCCCTGGCCCACCTCTGGGATATCCTCAAGTGCCCAGTGCCACTGGGTCAGGGTGGATAACTAACCCACAGGAGGGCCCAGAGTGACACGCTTAGGCTTTGGAGCAAGACAGATCTGGGTTCAAATTCCTCTTTTAACTCATCCATCCTGGGAGCTGCTGGGCAAGCTATCAACTTCTCTGCACTTTAGTTTTTTGAATCTATAAATGAGCACAATAATCAACACTTCACAGGGTTGCTGGGAGGGTTAAAGGTATTGAATGTAAAGCTTAGTCCCGGATCTGGCACATGGTCCTCAACTAGCAATGTCAGTGCTTCCTTGTCTCTAATCCAGTTCACGTCAGATGCAGCAGTTACTCCTAAGTGCCAGGATGCAGACCGTTTGCATCAGAATTGCTCGGGTAGCCTTTGAAAAATACAGATGCCCAGGCCCCCATCCTCTGGGGTTCTCATTCAGTAGGTGGGGGTGGAACCTGGGGATCTGCATTGTTTTAAGATTCCTCTGGGGGGCCTCCCTCCCTGGTGGCGCAGTGGTTGAGAGTCCGCCTGCCGATGCAGGGGATACGGGTTCGTGCCCCGGTCCAGGAGGATCCCACATGCTGCGGGGCGGCTGGGCCCGTGAGCCATGGCCGCTGAGCTTGCGCGTCCGGCAACGGGAGAGGCCACGACGGTGAGAGGCCCACATATCGCAAAAAAAAAAAAAAAAAGATTCCTCTGGGAGTGTGATTAACCACACTGGGAAACTTATCACCCTGATGAACCGAGGCAACACCACTTTAATTCATTTAGTGAGGTCCTGGTGGCCTAGAATTAATTTCCATCAGTGAAAGGGAACATTTGGCTCATTTTATAGTGAGATCTGAGAAGTGGCTAAGACATCCCCAAGGTCTCAAGGGTCCCAGGGGATTTGGTTCCCACCAGGCCTCTGCTGCATGGGAATAAGCCTCTGCCGCATGGGAATAAGCCTAGTGCACCCACACCTAGTCCCGGGTGAGGGATGGTGCAGACCCCTAGGGCCAGGCAGGAGCCAGAGTGGCACAGGCCAGGTGTGAAGGCACCAAGAGCCCCAGAAATTGCCCTACAGGCCTAGACTGCAGGGCCAGGCCTGGAGAAGGGAAAGGGGTTCAGACATCTGTCCCCTGCCCACCCATATGGGCCTTCACCTTTGACATCTTTGGTTTCCACACAGCTCCTTCCCAGAAACCTCTCCTTCCAATCACTGGACAGCAGCTTCTCGATGGCCGGCACGACTGGAAGATACCAAAGGGCTAAGGAGTAACTGTCCTAACACCTCCCCACCCAGGCCCCCGTCTCTGACTAGGGCAGATGACGTCTTACCTTCTTTTAAATTTCGGTTGAAGTCCAGCTTCTCCTGGCTTCCAGAAGCAGCCTCGGAGCCTCCTGGTCTCTTGGGTTCTGGGGACCCATTGCTTTCCAGGGAGCTGCTATCCTGTAAGACACACTGAATGTCACTGTCACCCCCACGGGAATGGGGGCAGACTGCAGTGTGCGGGGCTGAGCGCCCCGGGGATGTGTATCCTAGGGGAACTCCAGAATCTACCCAGCCCCACCCTCCAGTAGGGCCCTCCCTCCCTTCCCACCTTCCCGACCTTTGCTCTGACTTGGCTTGAAAGATTTGGTGAAAAGAACAAAAGGTTTAAAGACAAGAGACCTGGGCTCAGTGATTCACAATGTGCTTGAGCCCACACGAGTCCCTGAACTTCTCTGAACCTGACCTCCCTCTTCCGAAAATGGAAATACTAATACGTCCCCTGCCACAGGATTGTTGCTGGGATCAAGGGAGATAATGCATGTGAATGAGGTTTGCCACTGCAGACTTAAGAGGCCAAAAGCCAGCAATTAATTATTACTCCCTTGTATGCACCTACGACTCCAGCCCCCGCAGGTTACTCTCAAGGCCCCCATCCCACCCTCTTTAAGACACTGTCCCCTCTCTCCTCTTCTCATCTGAGTCCTCTCCATTCTTTAAGACCCAGCTTAAAGCCCTACTTATCTAGGAAGTCTTCCTAGATCACCACCCCTACCCCTTAGCCCCCTTTCACATACTCCTCCTGGCTGGATCCCTCCTCAGAGCCCTAAAACTCTCCTCATTTTCACTCATCTGGCATTTGATTAAGTATTCCCTTTTTACATCTCTTGCATGGAATCATGGAATTTTTAAGAGCTGCAAGAATCTTCACCACTCATGTAGTTCAGCTCCTTCATTTTGAGGATAAGGAACTGTATTGTCTTTAATAGCAATTTAACTCTGGTTTGGTTAATAAGGCTGCTTTTCTCGAATCATATGAAAAAGCTAGTAGATTATCTTTAAGCCAGCCTGTGAGCGTGTGTGTCCTATTTCTCAACTAGTCTTCAAGGGTAAGGACTGGTCACACATAGGTGAGCAGTTCATATCAGGTGAGTGAGGGCAGAAGTGAGTCTATGTCCTGCTCAGACAGGTAGCCTGACCCACCCACCCACCTAAGTCTTGCCCCAGAGGAGAATGCTTCTGCCTGCCCCTCTGCCCAGCTAGGCTGGTGGGTGCCTGCTCCACCCACTAGGGGGAAGGGCACAGGCCTAGGAGCTACAGAGGCGGGGTGGGGACACTGACCCAGGAGCCCCTAGGAGAGTGCTGGGCACCTGGGCTGGAGCTGGAGGGTCAGCACCATCCTGGGGGGCCCGGGCTGGATCTCCGGGCTGGGGTTCAGCTGCAGTGGCCAAGCCCTGGGGGGCCTCGTGGCAGGGCTCCTTCTTCCCCTCTGACTTGACAGTACAGTTCACCATGGTGCCAACGTCATCCAGGGCCAGCTGGGCAGAGCCGGGGCTTCTCATGGACATCCTGAGGGAGGAGGGGCAGAGGGAGGGAGGCGAGTCCTGAACCCCGAGGCAGTGACTGTTCCCCCAGCCCCAAACAGGTACACTCATGCAAAAGGCAAGCTTCCATGTGGAACTCACTGTGACAAACCAGAAAAGATTCTTGTCCCCCCGACCCACCTTTTTTTTTTTTTTTTTTTTTTTTAAAAAGATGTAAAAAAGAGACGGGCCACATT
>NW_006798649.1:234683-263520 GCF_000442215.2 Lipotes vexillifer | reverse complement strand
TCCCCCCCCCCCCCCTTTTTTTTTTTTTTTTTTTTTTTTTTTAACAGAAAGGTCTAGAGAAGACTGGGCCAACATTTGGCATGCCCTGCCTGTTGCAATGTTGGAACTAGCGGGCTGATGGGTCTCCCTGAGAAGGCTAGAGATTGTCAACTGGCTCCTTCTGAGTCCAATAAAGCCAAGATCATATATACAGTACGTGTCTGTATATGTTTGTGTATGTACGTACTTGTAATTAGTTACCAAAATTTTAAAATCAAGAGATATCCCATAAAAATCTGGATTTGAACTTCTCTTGAACTTGGACTGTGGCAATAATTGGCTGAAATTGAGCAGCAGTTACTCTCTATGAACAGGCCACTTTGCCCTACTCTCCACCACTCCCTCCTACTCCCCAAAAGGGAAACCAAGTATCAACTACCCTATACACTTACTCTTTGTTTTCCTTAGAGTAGAGGCAAGATAAAAGTGAACTATTTGGAACAATTTCTTATATCCGTGTATCTATCTACCAAAAGTGAGGAATGAAGTAAGCTGAGAGATGAGTAGCTTTCAGAAAAATATTTTCTTATATTAGAGTCTCTCAATTAGAGTCTGGCCCCTGTGGGCCTCTGCACCTCCCTGGTGTAATATCCGCAGAGACTGCAACCCCTGCCTCCTGTTGCTGACACCCCACTGCGTGGGATCACTACGTAGATGAGCAGGATCCTGGGAGTAGTTTTCAGTGGTTATGCCAAGCCCAAGGCCAGAGTAGCAGTTGCCCAGAGCTCACCTGCTCACCCTCCTAAGTGACTGAGACAAGACAGGTGGGGACACACAGCAGGTTCCAAGTAGGCATGGGTCTTGCCTCAGCTACATCACTAGCTGCTGAGTGACCTTGGGCAAGTTACTTAACCTTTCCACACCTGTTTCCTCATCTGTAAAATGGGTGCTGTAAGGGCTATGAATTGATATTTACAAGGTGTTTAGAATAATGCTTTGTACTAGTAAGCACCGAAGCAGGCTTTGTTAAAGCACTGCTGGGTGGAATGCAGCACAAGGACAAGAGCCTCAACATAGGTGGGAGTGTGGGTGTGGGAGGCTTGTTTGAAAGACAGTCATGGGTCACCCACAAATCAGAAATTCTGGGGGTGAGGAGGGCATGGATCTGTTTTCACAAGCCCTCCAGGTGATTCTGATACATACTAGTTTGAAAAGCACTGTTAAATAAAATTTTTTTAAAACTTTGCTTACATGGGCATTAAATTTTTAGGAGGGGAGTGTAAGGCAAAACTTATATATAGTAAAACATCCCTTAAATAACTGCAGGTGCAGTATAATATTTGTATATTACATCAACTCTGTATAATAAAATGTTTCTTGTAATGTATAATGAATCATGCAATGTGCCATGTACAAGAGATGTATACACTGTGTACAATACACGTACAGTATTTTACATGAAATAACTGAATGTGTTTGATTTGATGCCATCCTACAGATCAGATGAGACTAAGCTCTCCTGCCACTTTCAAAGGGCAGGGTGCCCTGGGGGCTGGCGTGGGACTGAGGACAGGGCAGTGCAGGATGAGAAGAGGAGGCACACGTCAGCCCAGGAGAGGACACCCCAGCCCAGCTCACCCTGAGGCTTTAGGGTACAGCTCTGGGTCCCCTCCCACCACCCAGGGACCCGGAGAGCGGCCAGGAAGCAGGCGCTCGGCCCATCCGGGCACAGGGAGGGGCGCAGAGCCAGGCCCCGAGCAGGGGGGCTGGGCGTGGGGGAGGGGAAGTCGGGGAGTGGTATTATCCTGAAGCTGAGGGCAGCAATTACATAACAAACAAACCCAGGGCTCAAGCTGTGAATTAATCAAACCGCTGAAAATAAAACCTTCCTCTCAGGAACTTCAGACAAAAGAAATGAAAACAACCAGGCTGGCTGGAAAATAAAAGACAGCAGCGCTGAAATGGGGACAAAAGGAAACCAGACAATAGGGTGTTGGACAAAGGCAATAAAGCCAAAGGAAGTGTGACAGGCGAACAATGCGGGCCTGTGGGCTTCTGATCCCCGGCCGCCTCCGCGCCGCGGGCCCACACCCACCGCGCCACTGCGCCCGCCAAGCCGCCGGGTGGCCTCCTCGCTCGGGACTGGGGTCCTGAGGGCTTTCTCCTCCCGGCGGTCCCAACTTCCTGGCCTTCCAGCGCCTACCTCAAAGCCTTTCTTCGCACTGCAGCCCAGAGACCCCGGAGGCAGCCGCAGGGCGCACAGTTACGGGAGCGTCGGACACCGGGCTGGGCCCCCAGCGCCAGCCGCCCACCGAGAGCTGCGGACCCGCTGTGCATCCCCCCAGCTGAAGGCGGAGGCAGAGACGATGATCTGCCCTAATGAACTCCAGGACCGCAAGGCTCAGTACCGTGAACACTTGCCACGCGGCTGCTGAGCACCTGTACCACGGCCGGTCCCAATGCAAACGTGCCAAGTACAAACTACATCCCTACTTTGGAAGGGTTAGTACAAAAACAGAATGTAAAACAGCTCATCAATAACTGGTTGTTGATTACACGTTGAAATTACACTTTGGATACTGTTGGGTTAAATAGAATACATTGTTAAAATTCGTTTCACCTGTTTCTTTTTGCACTTCTTATTGTAGCTACGAGAAAACATTAAAAGTATAAATGTGAGGACTTCCATGGCGGTCCAGTGGTTAAAGACTGCCTTCCAGTGCAGGGGGTGCGGGTTCAATCCCTGGCTGGGGACCTAAGATCCCACATGCCTTGTGGCCAAAAAACCCAACATAAAACGGAAGCAATATTGGAACAAATTCAATAAAGGCTTTAAAACTGGTCCACATTAAAAGAAAGTCTTAAAAAAGTTATATATGTGGCTCACATAATATTTCTGTTGGAGCGTGCTGCACTAAGACATCTCCTCCCTTTGAGCTTGATGGCCTTTTCTACCCACACTTAACCCCTAAGAGTACTTCCACCTGGGTACTGGGATTATCTTTATTTGGGAAGCCTGCCTCCTGGAGCTCCCAACAGCTCACCGTGGCTTCTGGCACAGCGCCTGGTAACAAAGAAAATGGCTCCTGGTGACCAGCCAAGGTAGCGTGGAGGTGTCAGTCTGTTCACCAGGGCGTGGTACCCACCAGATAACCCTGCCAGACCCTGCTAGCAGCCCAGACAAGGGCCCTTCATTCCCACAAGCACCTGGCTCTACTTCAGGCACTGGCACTGGCTCTCCGTTGGTCCCCTCTCTGGACCCATTGGTTTATGGAGAAGCAACAGCCCAGGCTTGATGCAGAGTGCAGGCTTTTGGGTTCAACAGTCTGGATTCAAATCCATGCTTTGCCACCAGCTGATCTGTGTGACCTTGGGAAGTTAACTCTGAGCCTCCATCTCCTAATCCATATAATGGGTGTAATAATCCATGTCACACGTGTCCATGAAAATTAAATAATACAGGGTGAGCATCCATTAAGTTGTCATATAGCCCAGGATGCTCCTAGAGCCAGGTGGTTGAGAGAAAAGTCTCTGGGGTCAGATAGACCTGACTCCATTCGAATCCCAACTCTGATTAATTAATTGCTGTGCAACGGTGGGCACGTGACATAACCTCTCTAAACCCCAGTTTCCTCCTCAGTGAAATGGGAATAAAACCCCCCTGTATGGGGCTTCCCTGGTGGCGCAGTCGTTGAGTCCGCCTGCCGATGCAGGGGACGTGGGTTTGTGCCCCGGTACGGGAAGATCCCACATGCCGCGGAGCGGCTGGGCCCGTGAGCCATGGCCGCTGAGCCTGCGCATCCGGAGCCTGTGCTCCGCAACGGGAGAGGCCACAGCAGTGAGAGGCCCGCGTACCAGAAAAACAAACAAACAAAAAACCTGTATGAAGGGATGAGCCTTCCATTTAACACTCCAGACCCTATGAGATGCGACTGTTTTACATTCTCTTGGCACCCTGAAACTTGGCCTTCAAAGTACTTTTCACAGTTGGTAATGATACCTTCACATGTTTTATTTCTGACTCGCCCTGTAGCCTGAGAACCCATCCAACCTCACACTGTGGAAAGGTGCTTGTTTTTGCTCTTCATTGTAGCCCCAGAGTCTAGCACAGTGTCTGGAACATACAGGTGCTCAATAAATCCTTGTACAACACTCAGAGAATTTAATATAGTTCAGCAGCACAGCACAAGGCAGACCTGAATGCATAATAAGTGACAGCTATTATTACCATCATTATTAGATAAGATGTTGCTCTCTGTGGTTTATTTCCCACATCTCCACCTTCCACACCCAGTTATCCTCAGCTGCATCTTCCTTGCATCTAAGTTCTTCCTATGAGTGACCCAAATCTCCCAGTAGCAAAGCAAGTCCATTTCCTTTTGTTCCTACCTTGGGACAGGTAAGAAACATTTTCCACACCACCTTTTGAATTTAAAGACCCTGTTGGAGTCTTCCCTTAAGTCTCTTCCAGAGACTTAAAAAAAAAAAAAAAAAATTCCCTTATTACCATGTGATAAAATACACGGTATTATAAAGATTTCCCAAACTGACAGAACAATAAGCATCAAATGAACTTTACCAGACCTTTCTTTACTATTCCCTACAAAGCATGCTCCCTGCTTCAGTCATACACATGGTTTTTCAGGAGGTTTTAAGGTCAGCAGCCACATCCTCCCCTCTCCCCAGAGGCCCAGAAGTCAAAGACTCTTTCAGTACACAGGAGATGTGAATTACTGGGCTCCACCAGTTCCCACCCAGGTCCTGGTCAGAGGCCACCTGCCCACAGGACTCTCCAGTGGGACTCTCACTCGGGTGAAAGTGCTCCCATGTACCCAATCTCCTCCCTGTCACCCAGCCTTACTCATATTTTATAAATGGAGAAACTGAGGCCCAGAGAGGTCAAGTTCACGTGGCTTGTCTGGGCAGTACTGTTTCAGGAATACAGAGTCAGAAGACCTTCAACCAGCTGGGACACGGAACAGTATTCCTGCTCTGCCTTCCCTTCCATCCGGGGAACCTAACCCATAGACCCTCTGCTGTCTTCTCCTTGGCCTTACCTCACCTGAGCATCTGTAGGAGGTGAAGGCCCCTAGGGAGAGAGGGCTCTGGCCAGCCTCAACCTGGATGCCGCAGCGTCTTGAGTCTCTGAGCTGATGTCTGTGAGGCCCTGGGCCCCCAAATCCAGTGCCTAGGACAAGGCATAGAGAGATGCCTGCCCTCCACAGAGGGCCAGTGGCTCAAAGCACGGTTCTTATGTGACAAAGCAGACTACAGGTGCTGATCTCCTTTTTCTCCTCCCCACAACCAACCCTCTCCCAGCTCCTCTGACCCCCACCCACCCCAGGCGCACACACACCAAGCCCCTTTCTCCCCCAGACAAATCACCAGCCACTTCCTCTCCCAATCAGCCAACAACAGCCCAGCTGGACTGGAATCAAAGGACTTCTTACTCTCAGACCTTTCTCCCTCCACAACGACAGCCCTTCCCCCCCCAGAAATATCTAGATACAGATAAAGATAGAGATAAATTCTAGTCATCGGAGCATGACAGGTGACTCAGACCCAGGGGTACAGGAAGACAGTCTGAACAGACAGGCAGACCCTCCCAGGAGGGCCAATGACAACACTTCTCCACCGGGTACAAACCTAACCTCTCTACTGAGACTCCCACTCCCAAGCTGACCCTGAGTAGGTGGTGCCGAGGGGCACTGCCAGGGAGAGAACCATGTGGCAGAGAAGGGCAGGGCCTGAGTCCCAGGGGAATGTCACTTCCTTTCAAAGCCCCAGAGAGTTGAGAGCCTCAGGCAGCCCTAAACAATAGCCTGAGGCGTGGGTGCCCAGAACAGTGCCCCGGTGCCACATCCTGCCATTCTTCTCCCAGGCCGCACCCTGCCACCCTTCCTGGCTACGCCCGATCCTATCTCTGCTGTTTACTCAGAGCTGAGAGCTGGGCTGGCTGCAGGCTTGGAACAAAGCTTTCCTGAGAGGCCCCCTCACCCTCTCCGGCCTCTGTGGGCCCTTGGGGTATCAGATCCATGGCGTGGCCCAGCCTGGTCTAGCCCTGCTCAGGCGGAGGCCACAGCCAACACCCCCCGCTCCTGGGCTGATCAAGTGGCTAAGACCAGCCAGACTGAGGCTTGCTGAACCCCCAAGAGCTCCTGTCCTCCCAGTCAGCAAGAGGAGGCAGCCTCCCCCGCACCTCTGGCCCAGAAGCCCAGACACACAGAGCCTTGGCAGCTGCCAAGATTCAGCTGACCCCAGCCCAAGGGCACGAAGGACTGAAGAAGCCGTGGAGAAACCAGCTGCGCTGTTCCCATTCACAGCCCCATCTGAGTCTTCTCTTCCTGGAGAGTCCAGGAAGAGACAGAGAGGGCAGCGTGGAAGGACTGCTGAGGTTCCCAACAGGATGGGTGCCTGCCCCACGGGCCTGGGTAAAATTGAGGAGGTAAACTGTGTCTCCAGGATTGCCTTCTCTGGGGGCCCTCCTGCCTTCACCTGATGCTGTCTCCAGCCCCTCCCAAGCCCCAGCAGCAGCCCACCCACAATGCTAGGAAGCAGCCGCAGTCCTGGCCTTACCTCCCAGCGGCCAGGTCCAAGCCTATGTCCTGGATTCGAGAGTGTCTGGCCTTTCACACGAGCAGTGCCCAGCCCAGAGCAGGCACACAGCAGAAACGGTGCAGCCGAGGCCGACTGGCCTTGTCAAAGGCCTCCCTTCTGGGATAGCCCTGAACATTAACCAAAGGGAAAGGACGAAAAAGAGCATGCAATGACAGAACACCCACTTGGCTGAGAGCACTGGGTGAGGGGCGCGCCACTCATTTTTCCGACCCAACCAAGGCCCAGTGGAGCCATCTGAACTCAGGCCTCACTGATGCCCAAACCCATGTCTTTTCATCTGTCGGCTGGTGCCCTGGCTGCTCTTCCTCTACCCCAGATAACAGGATCCGGTCTAGCAAAGACAGATCTGCCACTGTCTTTGCTGCTTACAGGATTCTAGTTGTTTTTGACTTGAGTCATGGCCAAGGAAGAATTAATCGAAAGAAACCAAGGCCACTTTGGAAACTTGGGGGAAAGATTCAACCTCTGAAAACCTCAGCTTCTTCATTGTAAAATGGAAATTCCAGTACCTACTTTGTGATTAGAAGGTAATCACAAGCTTAGAGAATCCGGTACAGAATATATGTTCAGGGAAGGAGAGACGAAGAGAGACCTAAAGCAAGGAGGCTGTCTTTCCCTCCCTACCCCCAGAGCACCCAGAGTGAGACACCTATCCCTGAATGTCCCTGGCTTTCCAGAGGCTGGCAGGTATGTGTGACCCTCTGGCATTGCTGGGAGTCATCCTGATACGGCTAAAAGAAATGGGTTTTATTGTCACCCAGACCTGTGTTTGAAGCCTGGCTCCACCATATACTACTGTGTGACTATGGGGAAGTTTCAGTTTCTCCATCACTAAAATGGAACAAATAATAACTATCTCGTAGAATTATTGAGAAGACTGAATGTGATGTTTGTAAAAAACAAAAAGAAATGTTTGCTCACTGAACCCTCTCCTTCACCTTTTGGGGAAGCCTCCCCCACCCCTGCATGCCAAACACACAGAAGACCCACACCCAAAGGACAACTGGGAGTGTCATCTTCTTCCATCTCCACCTGTCCCCTGTAGGTCCCCCTCTCTTTGGCGCTGTTTCACTACCCTGCTTAGGTTGTCTGCATGTTCTGTCGGTGTCCCCAACCACCCTGAAATCTCCCCTGGCCGGTGCCTACACTGAGTCAGACACCCAGGCCACGCTTAGCGCAGACAGCCTGAAAGGACCTGAATTTGCCCAGGAAACCCACATCCTCAGTGCCATGGCCTACCTGACCAACCCCCCGTGCCTTCCCTTCCCGATGGCACTGAAGTTCTGCAGACCTTCACAAGCTCCCTCATCTCCTCCAGAGCCGGAGCTAGAGGGTAAAGTGTTGTTCCATTAACCCCTGCCATCCCCTGCCAACCCCAGGAGGGGACAGGAAGGTGGAGACTAGAAGAATGACTGCAGAGGGGGAAAAGGACAAGTGGGAATGGCCTGTAAACACCAGGCTAAACAAAGTCTCATCTCTGCAGACATCCCTTTTGTTGGGGCTGGTGTGGGCCGAGCAGCATTTGGCTTCTGCTTTGTGACAAGTCCAAGCCATGTGGACTAGGTAGGCTCTCAGGGTCTGTGGTGACATGGAGGCTCTGGAGACATGCACAGTCAGTTCAGACCCCAGCAGCCCTGTAACTAGCGGCATGGACAGGCCGACTTATTCAACTCTCCAAACCTACTGCTTTCTTTATAAATGTGATCAGTAATATATACCCACTAGTGTGGTTGTGAGGAATAAACAATATAACAGGCAAAGGCCAGTGCCTGAACACAGCCGTGCTAAACAGCTATAACCGGTATAACCATTGTAATCTGGAGCTGCGGGTGACAGCTGAGAGGTGGAGAGTCAAGACAGTTCCTCGCTGCTCCAAGAGGGAGCCCAGTGAATACTTGAGACTTAACCTCTGCACACCTCAGATTCTTTATCTGTAAAGGGGACCAACAATAGCTACTTCTCGTGGTTGTTGGAGAGTTAATAAGTATTGTATATAAAATACTAGTGCGATGCCTGGCACAAAGCAGACTGGCACTTAGTGTTGTTATCATGATCGAATGAATGAATGATTGTGCTTCCAGGGAACTTCTGGCAGCCAGAGAACTCTGCCCCAAGCCAGTGAAAGTCGTGAAGGCCCTTCTTAAAGGTATTTCAAATATCAGCCTCCACACATCTGCGAGCCCACAGCCCCCTCTCAAAGTGGGCACCTTCACACCACATCCTCAGGTCCCTGAGGGCTCAGGAAAAGTTATCTGATTCCTTCCCTACTTTTCTCCCTCAGCCAGCCACTGCAGGGGCAGGGGAAATGGGGCAGCGATCAAGATGGGTAAGTGGTACAAGAAAGAGGAGTCAATAAATGCCAGTCACCAAGAAAGGCCACCAGGCAAGTGTTGACAGGACACGGTCTTGACCCAGAAGTTCAGCAAATACACTTGACCTCATCTTCTCCTCCCTGGGATGTACCTCCCTAAGGCTCCATAAAAGACACACCTTGAGGGGAGGTCTGGGGGCTTCCAGAGGGGTTTGAGCATCCAGCTCCCCGGCTTGGGCAGACAATGAAGGAACAAGGTGGCTGGCAGCACTGCAGTCATGATGGCCGAGGCCCGTGGGCTGAACTGGGATGCATTAGCCTCCCCTTAGGGCACCCTTCCCCCAACCCAGGGTTTCTGCGCGGGATGCCACCTGTGCCTTATGAAAACCTAATCACCACCATGTCCCCCAAGACAAGCTCACTCATGGGAAAGCCCAGTTGAGCAGCTCTTACTCAAGCAGCATTCATTCTTCCAGTGAACAAAGTGTTCCGTTCTGTTTCTCTGCAAAGGCCATGTTTCCTCTCCCATTATCTACCACATCGGCACACAAGCCTGCCACAAAAGATTTCTTCTTTCTTTTTGTTATTTTCATGGTCCCCTTTATTTATGAGTGGTTGTTTTTTCTTGGCTTTGGCTCCTTTTCGAAAGGGCAGGGGAGCAAGGGAGGAGAACAGTGTCATAGTCTTTGATTTCATCTAAAATGCTCATCAGACAATCCCCAAAGCAGCCAGCCTGCACCCCAGTCTGCCTGGGACTCCAACTTCCAGCACCAGCACCCTTTGGAAACTGAGGCAGAAAAGAGCTAGATCTGGCGAAGGGGTGGGATATGGTATGATTCTGGGAGGGATCTTGACATCTGGAGCCCCCAATGGTAATAATAATAAAATAACAATGGTGACATTCAAAGTATTTAACAACTGAATCAAGGGCACTAACCAGTGAGATAGGACTCTTGGGACAACCAGATGAGTTGGCAGATGCCAGACACACACTACTGGTTGCCACTCTGGTGTGTACCCCTCTGATCATAGCTAACATTTTCTGAGCACTGTTTGAATCACTTTAATCGATCTTCACCATAACCATCTGAGGCAGATGATATTATGATCTCCATTTTACAGATGGAGAAACTGAGGCGCAGAGTTGATCTGAGCCCGGGCCATCTAGCGTCAGAATCCACCTCTCAACCAGACATCAGGAATCAGGCACACAATAAGCTAAGGGTACGGATAGGCATTAGCTCTTTTAATACTTTCCCCAGCCCTGTGAAATAGTTACTGTTATCTGTTTTACCGATGAGGACACAAAGGCTTAAGGAGGCTAAGCTACTGCCAGTGAGTGGTGAGCAGGACACTGACCCAGAGACTGGTTGTCGAGTCCCTTCTTTCAAGCACTGGATTACACTGGCTTCTCTTCCACTTGTTTGAGGTCCCAAGAGCCACGGAAAATCATCACCTGGAGCCTGAATCACCTGCCCCTCAACCCCAACCTCTGCTGGCCGTCTGCTGCTCTCATGATGTGGGGTCAAGGGACCCAAGCAGGTCCTAGCTCAGTTGATGTTAGAAAAGTCAAAGGCAAATGCCACATGCAGACATCAAATGACTCAAAGCCAGGGTCCTAACAGCATCCTCCAAGTGAGTTCAGGGCAGCACTGGAGGGCGGCGCAGGGCTGCCCCAGTTCCTGAGCTCCCTAAGCTCTCACCTCTTCTTTATTTCCTGGCCAGCCTTCCTTGGCCTCTACCCCGACACCTCCACTCCCTCTCCCTTAGCTTCTCACCAGCAGCGAGCAGAGCTGTGCACTTCACAGACACCCCCAACATATGTGCCTAACTATTTTCTTATCAGTTTTTTTCTGACTCTAAAAGGAATGTGTACTCATTGTAGAAAATCTGCAAATTTAGAATAACATAAAGAAGACAAAAAGAAATTAAAGTCACTTCCCATTAATCCAGAGGTGGCAACTGATAACAATTTGGCCTCTTTCCATCAAATATTTTTCCTGTGTGTCGTTTTCTTTTTCATCATTCAGCTCATAAGCAAGCTTTTGTACTATTCCCCCCCCCCACACACACACACTTAATAGTATATCAGGGGAAGTTTTCATGTTACTAAAAAATGGAAATTATTTAAAATTCTTCAGGGAATTCCCTGGCGGTCCAGTGGTTAGGACTCCTCGCTCTCACTGCCGAGGGCCCAGGTTGGATCCCTGGCCAGGGAACTAAAATCCCACAAGCCGCACGGCCAAAAAAAAAGAAAAAGAAAGAAAAGAAAATTCTTCATGAAGTCATTTGTCATGGTTGCACATCTCTTCAGTGGCTGTACCATAATTTACTTTATCCAATGCCCAGGGTTAAAACAATCCAACTCTTTAAATCTCATATTACTGAAACCTCCTCTTCACCCACAAGGTCATCTACCCTCCAGATACTTCTGGTGGGCCAGGGCCATTCTGCTCCTATGACAGATGGGAAGGAAAGGGCCCTGACAATCAGCAGACAGAGCAAGGTAGCAGAAGGACCTCATCTGTCTCTTTTTTCTTTTTAATTTTTAAATTTTTAATCAAAGTATAGTTGATTTACAATGTTGTGTTAGTTTTGGGTGTACAGCAAAGTCATTCAGTTATACGTATATATATATTCTTTTTTAGATTCTCTTCCCTTATAGGTTAGTATAAAATATTGGGTATAGTTCTCTGTGCTATACAGTAAGTCCTTGTTGGTTATCTATTTTATATTTAGTAGTGTGTATATGTTAATCCGAACTCCTAATTATACCCCCTCCCCTCACCTGCCTCCTCTTGATGGGACAAGTATGTAGCAAAAGGAGTACAGGACAGAATATGGAGGCTGTGACAGAGGCCCGGAAGCGTGGGCCCAGGGCCTGACTGCTTCTGCAATGGGGAGGACACGTCTCAGCGTTTCTCAGGGCCTGACTTCCCCATAAAAAGTTGGAGAACCACAATGAGATGCCACTTCACACCCATTATGATGGCTATTGTTTTTAAGAAAAGAAAAAGCAAAAAGAAGTTTTGGCAAGGATGCAGACAATTGCTGGTGGGAATGTGAAACGATACAGCTGCTGTGGAAAACAATATGGTGGTTTCTCAAAAACTGAAACATAGAATAACCATATGATCCAGCAATTCCCCTTCTGGGTGTTACCCAAAGGAGGGAAAGCAGGGCCTTGAAGGGATGTTGCACACCTGTGCTCATACAGCATTATTCACAATAGCCAAAAGGTGGAAACAACCCAAGTACCTATAGAGGAACGAATGGATAAAATAAAATGTGGTATACATATACAACAGAACATTATCAGGCTTAAGGAGGAAGAAAATTCTGGCACATGCTACAATATGGATGAACCTTGAAAACATTACGCTAAGTGAAGTAAGCCTAAGTGAAATAATAAAAAGACTAATATTTCTTGATTCTGCTTATACGAGGTACTTAACAGTTAAATTTATAGAGACAGAAAGTAAAATAGAGGTTACTAGGGGCTGGGGAGAGGCGCAAAGGGGGAGTTATTGTTTAATGGATACAGAGTTTTAGTTTGGGATGACACAAACTTCTGGAGATGGACAGTAGTGACAGTTGCACAATGTAAGTGTACTTAATGCCTCCAAACTGTACAATTTAAAATGATTAAAATGGTAAATTTCATTACTGTATAGGCTACCACAAAAAAAAGATGGAGAACATGAAACTGCTAATAATTTACACCTTCATGGCACCTTTAATCTTGCAGACAGGCAGAGATGAGAGCATAACACGGACTCACAGGCTGGGGACTCATGCCCGGCCAGGGGTCAGGGAGCGCGCAGGCTGGAGACTGGCTGCCTTTAGAGAACCCCTTGCTCACAAAGCCATAATTAACGTAACTAATTGAAGTGTCTAAAAAGGCCAGAGCCAGACAGTGCCAGACCCGCCCCACCAGCTAGGCCTTCCTTTCAGTGCCTCCCTCACCTCTAGGAACAATGAAAGGCTTTTACCTGCCATGCAGAGACAGGTGTACTCAGGATTCCTCAGCAGGGAGGGAAAGGGATCTGGGGGCAGGAAGATGCGGACAGAGGAAGAGATTTCGCTCACTTCCTCTAAGTCAGTTCCTTGGCTTTCCCGGAAATCTTTGCCTCAATTGTCCTTCTTAGGGTGGCAGTTTCAAGGAAAGCACTGGGCTGACGCCTGGTTTCCAGAACAGCTCTCTCCCCACCTCCCCACCCCCGACTTGCTGAACAACCCTGGGCAGTTACTCTACAGCTCTGGACCTCCTTGAGGTCCATTTGGGGAGGACAGAGGGACAAATAGTCCCTCTTTAGACTAATCCAAACAAATAGTCTAAAGAAGAGGGTCTGGGGCTTCCCTGGTGGCGCAGTGGTTGAGAGTCCGCCTGCCGACGCAGGGGACGCGGGTTCGTGCCCCGGTCTGAGAAGATCCCACATGCCGCGGAGCGGCTGGGCCCGTGAGCCATGGCCGCTGGGCCTGAGCGTCTGGAGCCTGTGCTCCGCAACGGGAGAGGCCACAGCAGTGAGAGGCCCGCGCACCGCAAAGAAAAAAAAAAGAAGGTCTGAGCTAACAGAGGGGGTGACTGGGGTGGGGCCACCTGGGGAGAGAAGGAGGGAAAGGAGCAGCCTTCCCAGTTTCCAGAGTCATCCACTTATTGGACAGGTGCTGGTTTCTGTGGGCCACTCGAATCATCCTTTTCCTCTTCAATGAATGTGGGACCAAAGTCCCATCCTGCCCTAAGGTTCATTTGATATTTCCGTTTTCTATTACTCATACCTTTAGCGGTAAAAACTATCCCAGTTCCCACTTACCCAAGAACACATCCCAGCGTTTCCAGTATCTAAGAGCTGCCTGTGCTCCATGGCCTGATTAAGAGTTCAGGCCACGCTGATGGCCTTCTACTGCAAGAGAACCTTAGGGATTTTCTATGGAAACTGAAAAAAGCCACTGGCATCTCTGTCCATCTTTGTCCAGAGAAGAAGAGAGATGAGCGTCCCCTCCCCTGCTCTTGCCTCCCTAGGCCCTCCCTCTGCCTGCACAGGGCCATTAAAGCTGCTCTGCTTCCCTTCCCCCCACAGCCTGTCGCCCTGACCCAGGGGGTGAGGGTCAATGATGGGGTCACTGGAGGCGCCCAGCTCAAAACCAGCTTCTTCGCTTAGGAAGGAATTTAACCCTCTCCCTCCTGGCTCATGACTATCCACCTAGCAGATCTACGGGTACGGAGGGAAAAAGTTATTGCAGAGAGGTCACACAGACCCACGTGATAATTCTGAGTGCACAGTGGAAATGAGCCCTGGATTTGGAGGCAGATGGTCTGAGTTTGAGGCCTACCTCTGCCACAAAATCAAGGTGCAATCCTGGGCAAGTCTTAATTCTCTGAGCCTCAGTTTTCCTATCTGTAAATTGGGAGTCAAAATACACCCCACCAGATTGCTTGGAGCCTCAGCATAGTGATTTTCTAAATGTCAAAGCACTTAATACACTTGATGGTTTAGAAAGCCCCATATAAGTATAAGGGATTTGGACGCCTGTAACTCACTGTGGGGCCTGAGACACACCACCCAACCTTGCAAGGTCTCAGTTTTTCCATTTGCACATGGGATGAATTATTACTTCTTCTCTCAGAGATAAAATTTTAAGCTGGGGGGGGGTTCCAAGGTCTTTGATGTTGGAAAAATATAAGTGCTGCTAAGCCCCCGGTTTCTACCCTCAGGCTGCAGCCCAAATCAGCAGAAGGATCGTGACAGCACCTGCCATTTTTAGAGTGAGCACAAGCTAAGCGCCTCACAGATATTTTTGGCAGCAACAAAACCCATTTTATAGTTGAAGCATCTGAAGCTAAGGGGTGTAAGCAAAATCCCACTGAAGGTCCACCTGACTCCAAGTCCAAAACCACAGCACAAGGACCTTGGAGAAAAGGCTGCTTCACCACAGGCACTCCCAACCCAATTAGCCCTCTCTGGCTGTGGGGCTGGGTGCCGGGGGACAGCCTCCACTTCCTGCCGGGTTCCTGCAGGCAGCTCCCAAGGGCCCGGAGTCCAAAGGTTAGTTAAAGGCTGTCTACTACTATGAATTATTAAAATTCACCAGCAGCTGGGTTTGGTGAATGTGGTGGTTTCATGCTTCCAAGTGATCCCAACTTATACGTGAATTTCAGCAGTTTTGCAAAAATCCATTCTACTTGGTGTAGAACTGTCCCCTTAGTGACCGGTTTAAGGGACAACACTGGGCAAAGGACAAAAGGCAGTGCGCTCTGAGCCATATCATTTCTTCTATACCTGGCAACACCCTGCCTGCAGCTAGTGTGTGATAGAGTTCACCCCCTTTTCTGGGCTGCTCCCCAGCAGCAGCAGAGCAGGGTCCACACATTGGGGTCCACGCCCCGGCCCACCTCCATCCCACACCCCCACCCCTGCTCCAAGCTCCAGGAACACTTGGGGCAGCAGCTCATTCCCTTGTTTCTTTGAGTGCATGGGTCACTCCTGTAACAGAATAACCACAGCAATAATTACAGCAGCAAATGCCTGGATAAGACACACCCCCTGTGCCAGACACACTGTGTCTGAACACTTTCCATATAACCCTTTTTATTTAATCCTCTCAGTACCAGGTATGATTGTCAGCAGCATTTTACAGTTCTGGAAGCTGAAGCACAGATTAGTTAAGTAACTTGGCCAGGGTCGCACAGCACATTTGTGTGCCAAATCTGAAGGAAGAATACAGTGGGAGGATGAGAGAGGTGTCATAGCCGACAAAGTCTGTACCCACCACACTCTGGAGAGGTGCTCCTCCCCCCTTCCCAAATCCACAGAGACCATGCTCATGACCCAAGGGAGGAGCTGCCCCACATCCATACAGGCCCCAGGAGAGCCGCACTGTCCCACCCCAGCACAAGCCCTAACAACCACCACCACAGTGGCCGCGATACTAATACCAGCTCCCACTTACTGGAGTCTCCTATACTCCAGGCCCCGAACTAAGCACTGTAATATATACATCATTTCACTGAATCCCTTTAACCTTGGGAAGTAGGTATTAATGTTTTCCCACTTTGTATGTGAAAAAACTAGGCTCTAAGAAAGTTCTAGTATTTGCCAGAAATCTCACAGCTCAGAAGAAGCAGAGCCAGGACTCAAACTGGGATCTGTCTGACTCCACCTTGTACCTAGCCTCCGAAACCAAGCCCATGGAGACAGAAACGTCTCCAGCAGTCCTGGTGCCCAGGCCAACTCCGCTGAAAGGGCTTGTTCCCACAATGCAGCTATTTCCCATGATCCTGTCTCACCTCCCCAGAGAGATTACAGCTTCCCTGTGGGCAGGGTCTGGTCTCCTCCCCCCAACTCCCATCCAGTGCCTTCACATAATAAGGAATTGGTAGAGCTTATTCATCCCTGAATACCTTGTTTGTTAAAACTATACATCAAACCACTGCCTTTAAAAAAGACATCCAGAGATTAATACTGATCAATCCTGAACAAAGTAAGTTTGCTCATTCATCAAGGAATGGCACATCCCAGGAAAGTTGGCCACACTCACTCACTTGAGCCCCTGTGGGACCAAAGCCGGGTGAGTGTGGGTCAGGGCAGACCAGGAAAAGGGACCTCCCCTCCGCAGGCTGCCAGGCTTGGCCTCACACCCTGGGAAGCCGCAGCCCTGCAGGGGAAGGGAAGTTGTCTGATTACCAGATGGTTCAGCATGACCTGACGGCAGCAAAAATGTCTTTGAATGGAAAGAAAAAGCACAGGGTTCTGTTGGAAGTTTGTTGCAGAATAATGAGAGAGAAGTTTCAGCCTGAATGAATAAGCCACCCATTCTGAAAGTTCTCTGAGACACTCTCTGGTTCCTCGCTGTCAACAAAGTCCTAGCTCCTTGGCCTGCATTCAAGGCTCCCTCTGACCTTGGAGGTCTCTTCCTAACTGAACTATAAGCTAATGCCCCCCGCCCCCCTTTCTACCGCAGCCGGGCTCCTTAGCCTCTCAGCTGGTAGCTTAGTCCCCGTTGTTCCTTACAGCACCTGGCACAGAGGAGCCCTACTAACATTTGTCTTAGCAAGACACAGGGGTTGCTAATGGAGCCCCGAGTCTGGTGCTGGGCCCAGAGTACGTGCTCCATACACACCTAATGAACTTATCCATGCCAGATCAAATCTCAGAGTTCATCCTTTCATGAACCCCTGGCAAGAGCCTTGAGCTGGCCGGGCAAGAGGATGTCAACCCATAGAACAGAGGACAAGGAACCCGTCTCAGGACTGAGTGGCTGTCAGCTGTGTGAGGATAATAATAAGATAATAGTCCAATCCTCACAGCTGGAAACCAGGCCCATTCTCTCACTGCCCAACATCCCTCTCCCCCACTACCCAACGCATTACATTCTCTGCCCTGGCTCTTTCCAGAGTCCCACAAAAGCTTCTTATCATTCCAGCGAGTCTGCCCTTCAACAACCACCCAACGGCACCAAGCTTGGGGACATAGTTGGGATGTGAGAAACAGCCACTTGAGTGGTTCGCTCTCCCCGAAGCAGGCTGGGCTCCTCCCAGCCATGAAGCAGAGGCCCGGGGATCAGGCACCACCACCCCTAACCCTGAGAAGCCCTCCACCGACCAAAGTTCTCTGCCCTTTGGCACCTTGGCCCCCTGGGGGATGCTGACCCCTTGAAGAATGGCTAATGTAGCTACTTCTAGTCAAAGCCAAACAGTTGGGAGCGGAATAAGGGGAAATCAAGGGAAGAATGAAACCAACTTACAGGAGGAGTGGATGGAGGAAGGGGGCTTGCTTCCAGGAATGGGGACTGGTGATGAGTCCAGGGAAGCGTAGAGGCCAGCCTGGTGGAGGGGGCACCATGGGTGCTGCTCCTGTCCTCTCCATTGTCTTCCGGGACCCCACCCAACAACCTGCACACACAGAGCCCAGGCGCCCGCAGAGCTCTATCTACTGCCCCGATCTCGCAGCCGCTGAGCTAAATTCCACCAGCTCAGCTCTTTTGCAGAGAGGGGGTTTGTTTTGCTTGTGCACCATTCTTTCCACAAGGGTGGTCATCTTGCCCACTCCCCCTCTTCCGGGGTCTTCTCCCACACAGCTGCTCTCCTTTTCTCTGTAGGGTTCTTCCCAGGTCCTGCCGTCTTAAGAAACTCTACAGTGACTCTGCTCTGAGAGTCACTGCCCTGACCCCATTTCACAGAAAGCAATCTGCAGCCCAAGCCTCAGTGAGCATGATGTGGGAGGGGAGCCCACCCCACTTACTGAAGCCATTTGGGTTCACATGGGGAGGCCATGCCATCCCCACACAGGATTGGGCTCAAGCTGGCCCCGTGCTAAAGCTGCCCCTGGTACAGGCCGAGGCACCGAACGGTCAGTCATAAAAGTGTTGACCTGGTTGTCTTTCCTGTCCAGCCTCTTGCCGTGGCCCTGCGAGTCTCCCCCCAACAGTGGAGAACAGAATGTGCTTTGGCTGCAGACCTGGTCGTCATAAATTGCTAATAACAGACTCTCGATCTGAGAAACAAAATAATAGAAGGCCTGGCCCTTTCTTTCTGCTCCTCTCATCCCCACCACTGTTTCCTGCAAAGCCAAGAAGCGAAAGAAATGCCTCCTTTGGCCACAGTCAGGAGAGAAATCTACTCCTCAGAGGCTCACTTCTCCCCATCAACCTCGTCCTTCACGGGCACAAAAGCTGGGCACCAAGGAGCCTGAACAGGGTACGTCTTTGTTTTCCAAGGTTCCTGCCTGTCTCTAATCTCGATTTATCCTGAGATTTATTGAGCACCTGCTAAGTGCCAAGCTCTGTGCACCTGCCTGTGAAGGTGCCCTGAGCCACATTCGTAGGTGAGAGGGCCGCCTGGGAGCGGCAGGGAGGCCAGGCCTGTGTGTTCAGTGGTGGGGGCCACCCTCTGTGCTCACCCCAGGGAGGGTGATCAATAGCAGGGCTGACCTAAAGCTGACCCTCTGTCTGTGTCGTCTCGCCCCCTGCCTGCCCCCATCACCTGCCCTCTGTGAGGGGGATGGGCAGAACAGAATAGAAGTGAGACCAGACAAGAGTAAAAAGCCAGGAGCAGCCATCTTTGAAAAGAACAATAGTAAAAGGCAAATCCGCCTGGGGATAGATTATAAAATTGTGTTCAGTGTATTCATTATATGCAAATTATATGTAAGCATGTACATGGCCCTTGGAAAAATCTAAGTGTCACTGCTGCTCTTTCTGCCTCTGTCTTACTCAGGTAGTCTCCAGGGCTACCTAGGAAAGTATCTGACCACCTGGCCAGGAGACCCCAGAGTACTGTCCCAGCCCCATCTTCCTGAATCAGCTTCTCTCCCTGACCTCACCTCACGCTGAAGCCACTGGAGAAACGTGAGTACAGAGGAGGAAGAGAAAATGGGGTCATGCCCACGATGGGCACAGCCAAGGTAGCAAATGAGGGAGGAGAGGAGGATGGTGGCCTCGCCAAGGCAAACACCCTCCCACATCTGGACCCGGGATGGGCTCCCTGCAACTGTCAGGAGACCCAACGGACTCCAGGCATTCCTCGATGCCCCTAGCCCGTCCCATCACCAGTTCCTCAAAACCAACGGCAGCATGCCAGGGCAGGAGACCAGGGGACCTTGCAGCAGGACCCTGGAGTGGGTTCCCTCTTGTGCTGCTGCATGGTCAGACATGTCACGTGGATCAGCCTCATCCCTTCAGACCCACAGTCAGTATGGAACTATGAGGCCCCACCAACCTGTCTCTAAATCTCAATTTCCTCATCCACAAAATGGGGGGTTAGGGGCTTCCCTGGTGGCGCTGTGGTTGAGAGTCCGCCTACTGATGCAGGGGACGCGGGTTCGTGCCCTGGTCCGGGAAGATCGCACATGCCGCGGAGCGGCTGGGCCTGTGAGCCATGGCCGCTAAGCCTGCGCATCCGGAGCCTGTGCTCCGCAATGGGAGAGGCCACAACAGTGAGAGGCCCGCGTACTGCGAGGTTAGACCATGCTGGACTGTGTAGATCACAGCAAGGATTTTGGTCTCTGTGTTTTTAAAAGACGCATCTGACTGATGTATAGAGAATTAACTTGAGGAGGCAAAATTTCTGCAGATGACCTGTTAGGAGGCTGCTGTTAAGTATTCAGAGAAGAGGGTGGTGGCGATCGTGATGGCAACGCCATTTAAAAGACTCCACAGCTCTTTAGGAGAAAAAAAAAAAAAAGGGGGGGGGGGGCTAGATACTCTCTGCCCTTCCTAACTGACAAGGTTTCACGAGGTACCCCCTGAGATGAGCTGCGTGGAGGGAAGCGCACCGTGGAGGGCACCACCAGGTACACACGAGGGAGTGTGACTAAGTGTCTGACTCCACATCTGGATTTTGAAACTGCAACAAAAATTACTAGGGTAGCTGTCATCGTCCTCATCTGACTCTACTGCCACAGCAACACAGCATTCTCGTTTTATCCCAGGAGGGGTCCAAATGGTCCTCTCCAAGTTGCGGATGGGAAAAGCAAGGTTCTAAGAGGTGAAGTGACAGGCCTGAGGACACACAGTCTAGACCAGGGCCTTGGTCTCCTCTGGTGCCCACTGGCCTCTAATGCCCATCGGCCTCTCAAACACCAGCACAGCAATTGTTAGAGGAACCCTGGAGCGCTTCACCCCTGTGGGAAAGGCAGGATGTGGAGCCCCACTGCCTGCTGCACAGGGAGCAGCACCTGGGCTGGACCACCAGAGGTCAGCTCCCTCCACTCAGTCCAGCAGGACCAGCTGGTGCCCTGGGAAGGCTGCCAGCTGATCCTTCTGGTCCTGGGTCTTGGGCCTGACTGATCTACCCAGGAAATGGGCAGCCTGGCCCATTACCAGTTTGAAAATCATGGAAGGAAGTAGACAGACCACTGTTTCCCCCTTACAGATAGAGACCAAGGCCCAGAAAGGTTTATGGCATTGGCAAGACCACACAGAGAGTAACCCTAACAGCTCCTGTTTACTGGGCAAATGCTGTATATCTAGAAACTTTCCTCCAATCCCAACCATAACTCTGCCAGAGGGGAGAAGCCATGACCCCAATTTATGCAGCTCAAAGAAATTAGGTAAATGGTCCAATATCAAGATTCAAAATACAAAAGCTTCGAATCCAGAAATGTCTGACTCTAAGACCCCATGGTGTTTTCACCAAACCATCCTGCTTCTCTATAAGTTGAAGAATATTCCAGCGTTAGACTGAGTGATTCATAATGTATTGGTGTGGGGAGGAGGAAGAAAGATACCGAGTGACGACCAAAGTTGGCACCTGACCCTGGAACAGACTAGGGATGAGCCCAAACCCCCTGCCACTCAGGCCCTTTGCAGCCCAGCCCAGTCACCCTCCAGCTGTCGGGCTCACAGATCCTAATGCAGGTGCAAACAGGCGCCTTCACACCTCAGGGCTGCAGCTCACACGGTGCCCCTGCCTGGAAGGCCCTTCCTACATTCCTGACCAGAAAGCTCCTATACCTCACTCAAAGCCCAGTTGAAATGTTGCCCCTCCTTTATGAATCACTCCCTAATAATCCTAGAAGAGTTGATTGTTCCTCCAGGGCATTGCAGAGCCCTTGACATCCCTAGTCTCTAGCACTTGACTGGACTGCAATTATTTGTTTACCTGTCTGCTTCCTGCACTCTGGCAAGATTTGAGCCCCTGATACTCTCTCAGGGACAAGGACAATAACGAACAATAACGGCCTTCTCTTATGTATCCCTTACTATATACAATAGGCATCTCTTCACACATTTAACCTACATAACAGTCCCATGAGGCGGCGGCTATTATCACCCCTATGTTACAGATGAGGAAACTGAGAGACACGGGGGGGGGGGGGGGGGAGGGAAAGCATTACTAGACCTGAAACAACGCGAGAGGAGAGACAAGACACATCAACAAAACAGAACTGCCAGCCTATCACAGACAGCAGCAAAAGGAATGTCAGTGACACTGGGTTCTCAGGAGAAGGAGTGGGGTTCAGGCTAGAGTCTCACCTCATGCCATCCGGAAGTCAGGACACAGAGGAGGCGGAGACGCCACTTGGCAGCCAGCGCGCTACACTGTGCTAGGCGATGAAGGTCTAAGCTAAGACAGCAAGTGAAGCAGAGAGACATGGATGGGGTTATGTGGGGAAAAAAACAGAAACAGGAATCCATGACTAACTGAGGGAAGAGCAGAAGCAGCAAAAAGAATAAAAGATTCCAGGTCAGAACTCCCAGCCCTGAAACTGGGTCTCTCAGGAATTCATGAGAAGAACCGGGTCTAAGAAAATGAGTTGTTTCAGATGGACCGAATGACATAAGTTCAGAAACTCCTGGAAATGCCTGGAAGCTATTTGCAACCTATGAACAAAAGTCACTACCTGCAGCCACCTGGGTACAAGTTATGGCAAGTGACTGGGGGGGGGGGGGGGGGGTGTTAAGTTACTTGCCCAAGACCACACAGGCAGTCTGGCTCCAGTCCGTCTGTCTGTGCGGGTACTACGCTATTCTTCCTTGCCTCTCCATCCCTAGTACAGTGCCTGGCACATGGCAGGTGTTCAGTAAAGGTCTGTTGCGTTAAGGGCTATGGAGGGAAGAGGGTGTTGCTGCACCCCAGCCAACTCCACCCCAAATCCCACCTGGAATCCCTTGGCCCAGGTCTCCCTATTTCTTGCCCCACCTTCCATGACTCCTGACATTTGCTGCTTCTTTCTTCTAAAAAGCTCCAGGTCCTTTTCCTGTCTCCCATCCATTTCTTCCTTGGGTGCCCCAGCAGCGGTGAGGTTCCGGTGGGAAACTGAGACGCCCAGAGGCCTCATGGCCAGTGGATCTGTTCAGAGGCAGGTAGCCTGCCTCCAGGGCTAGTGCCTCGTAAGGACTGGTTTTACCTCTGCCTCAAGCAAGAAAAAATAAGCACCAAGATGCAGGGGAGTCTGGAGGTCAGCACCTGCCCTTCCCTCATTCCCAGCACCCCCTGGCTGACCTGGCCACTGGTCTCGAGGCAGGGCCTGAGAGAGGGGGGAGGGGGCTGCTCCCTGGGGCCGGGGTGGAGGAGACAAGAGGCCCTTTGTTTCTGCAATGCTCCTGAGACACCTGTTCTCCCTCCTGCCTGCCTGCGGCCTCCCTCCCTCCCAGCCAGCCTGTGTGAGGCCTTGTTTATCCTGCAGCCCTGGCAGCCAGACCCAGACTGCTCCCAGCGTGGGGCTCAGGCAGCCCCTGCCAGCACCTGCCTGGTCCTGGAAGCCCCAGAGGCTGCCGGCCAAGCACAATTACCCGGCTGTTGACACAGTTGTTGATTTTCGGAGGGCAGGGAGGGACAGGAGGGGAGGAGAGAAGCAGCAAAGGCATTTAACACCAGCCTGGCTAATTTGCAGTTGGCCCTAGCAATCCTGTACCCCATCCCCGCCCCCCGACTCCCACCGCAGCTGCCTGGGAGAGGTTTGGGCTTCCAATCCCTGGGTCACTTGGGCCACACACCACAGGCAGCCCCCGCACACCCCATGTTTATTAGTGCACCCCCAAACCCATGCTCCCCCATGCTGCCATACACAATTCATAGTCGAACAAGGCTGTCAGGAGCCCCTAGCCACCCTGTCTTTGAGTGCCCACCAATCACCCTCCCCCACAAAGTCATGATGCCCCAGGGTCCTTGGTGAGGGACAGGACCATTGGATATGCCCTTGGAGACCCAGGTGGGGGCCCTGGAAAACAGGGGGGGCATCTGTCCTTACAACCTTCTCTTCTCTCTGACGTGCTCTTGACAAGCTATCTCCTCACCCTCCAGGTCATTATGTTTCCTCTTACAGGGAGCCTTTCCTGATGGCCCAAATCCAGTTGTGGTGCCCCTCCCTGATGCTTTGATGCTCCACAGCCCTCCCCCGCACCTCCCTACCTTCACTTTTGTCAGTGAATATCTAATCCTTATCTTCCTCAAAACTGCTTAAGGGCTGCACTGGTCTCTCAGCCCCAGCGTACAGGGCACAGCTTGGAGGCAGGCACTCCCCTCCTACCTGCTGAGTGGATGGGCAATGGAACAGCCCCCTCAGGCCCAAACACCTACCCCACCTCCACCCCAGGTTCCCACTTTGACAGTCCCCCCTTGGATTGATAAGGCCTGGTGGCCAGTTAAAAGAGCTTCAAGAGTTACCTGTTAACTTGCCACCAGCACATGAATTTAGATTGGTAAATCCGATTAGCCAGTCACCTCTTCAGAGATCAAAGAGCAGGATCTTGAAGGACAAGGGATGAGTGAGTTTGATGATGGGAGGGGGAGAGAGGAAGGCAGGGACATAAAGAACACCCAGTGGGTCGCGCAGGCCAGCAAAGGCGCCTGGGCGAGGGGTTACCGTCGAGGGAGGCAGGACCCTGCCCCCCTCCGCACCTGCCTGCCCCATCTGAGAACTCCTAAACCCAGCCAGCCTTCACTCAGGAGTCAGGAGGTTCGCTGCGCCTGTGGCCAGTTATCCAAACAGGACTCTGACTCCACAAGGAGGGTGGTCAAACTCTCCAGACCCTCTCTAAACTGCCCAACGCACCCATACCCTCGCTCACACACAAGCCCGCTCCTCAGTTCTGGTTCCCCAAACTCTAGGTCAATCAACACCTAGAAAGGGGTAACAAATAGCCAAAAGTCACCTCCCAATTGGGGGTCTCATGCTGAGGAATATGGACCTAAGGCCAGGCAGAGCTGGTAGAAGAGAAAGGAACTCACTTTGTGAAAACCACAGGGACCTGATGCTCTGAACCATTTCCAAAAGGGCCAGCATGTATAGCTGTGCAGACTGCACTGCACAACTCCAAGAACCCCATTCACCCAGACTTGTATACTTATTCCAACTTGACTTCCTCAGATACCAAAGAGAAAGCTCTTCTGCTACCTACCTCTACCCCAGGCAAGATGTGACAGATCCCCTTTCTCTGTTCTCTGCCCTGTTTCCTGGCTCCGGTACCTGTGACAGCTGAGCCCTTCACCCCGACTAAGAGGAGAGGCCTCCCTCTCCCTGCCCCACCAGCCCCAGCTAGAGGACCCCACTGAGTCTCCAGAGCTCCTCCCAACCCACTCCACCCTCAGCCCGGCTTGGTGGGGGGGCGGGGTGACTGCAGTGCCATGCTCACAATGACACAGTGGGAGGAGACTGCATCTCTGTAGAGAGGGAAAGGAGGGCGGAGGGTGATCACCCACTGGCCCGCCCTCACCAGGTGGACTGGAATTGAACCCCCAATCTGTGTGAGGCACCAGAGGCTCTGGAGAACTGAAGCTCAGGGAGGAGGGATGAAAGGAGGCCTCGCTCTGCTCTGCTCTGCTCTGCTCTGCTCTGCGGGCCTCCTCAGCAGCGCCCCGGCCAGGTTCTCTCTCTGCCTTCCAGTCCGCTCTCCCCTTGCTTTCCTGACATTGGTCTAATGTCCCCACTGTCCCCTGGGGGCTCTTAGAGGCACAGCCTTGTCCCCTGGGGTCCAGCAGGGGCTGACCAAGGTCTTCAGGGTGTAGGCCCCGCCTGGCCACTTACACACACTTACACGCACATACCCTCCCTCTCCACCGGCCACGGAGAGGGGAGCCAGGCAGCCAGAGAAATGTAAGGGGCTGGAGGGGCCCCCCTCTGCTTTCAACAGCTCCCTGTTCACTCCCCACTCTCCTCTCCCCACTGGCCTCGGACAGCCTGGTTGTACCTGCACACAGGCTTCCTTCCGGTCCCTCCCCAATAACCTTTTATTCGTCCTTCCCTCCTCACCCCCCCCACCCCACCCTTCGAGGGACAAGCCAGGAACCAAAGCCTCACAGGAATGGCTGAATGACTTTAGGCTCCTTCAGTAGGGCTGTGTTTCAGTAGGAGCAAGGTTTCCAGAGCTTCACACCTCACGCTGAGACAGGAAACTCCTCACCCTCCACTCTGGGCTGCACGGGACCTGTCTTGTGTGGCCAGGCAAGAGTTAATTGTTTTGAGTCAGCGTGAGGGCAGCTTAAACCAAAGCTCACTCCCCTTCCTCCCTACCCCCAGGTGCCAGAGCCAATGTAGGAGGCCTCTGGGCCCAGTCCCTGGACAGCCCACCTCAGCCCAGAGCCCCCCTCCCAGAGCCCACCGGGGGGATCCACAGGCCTACTCAGTGGTCATCCTGAAAGGGTATCAGTCCAGTGTTACAGGCCTTCTTATCATATTCCAACTATTGCCCCTCCTGCCAGGGACCGCTCTTTCTGCAGAATATTCTACTGTTTGGTCAAGCCTTGACTCCCAGTCTTCCAGAGAAGAAACACTGACTACTTTGTTTCCCTGTCTGGCAATTCTACATATATTTTAAATCCCTTCCATCCTGATTACAAAAGTAATACACATTATTGTACTACTTTTGGAAACTACAGAAAATAGGAATTAGAAAATATAAGCCGCAATTAAAACAAAACAGAAGCAACAGAGGGTGGAGGTCTGGGGTAGGCCACCCCCAGCTACTAGAGCTGAGGATGGGTCTGCTTGGCTTGCTATACCCCTGGACTCTAACTGGCCACCCACCAACGTCTTGGACTGACAGAGAAATCCCCCCACCCTGGCTGCTCCTTCAAATGGCTGGACCTGGGTCCCCGTGGTACACGCCTCTGCCCTCACTCAGCACAGGGCCTGGGATTGGAGCGGGGCACCTCCAGCCCTGCCAAGGAACAGGACCCAGCCCTGAGGTTCCTACCCGCTTTGTGGGGGGGAGGGGAGGGGACGGGGATCAAGGCCCTCTGGGAACTAGTTCCCACCCCATCCTGTTCCACAGGCTGCACATTCCATTCTGAGTCAAGCAGGGGGTGGGGACTGGGGGAGGTAAGGCTGAGGGGAGAACAGTCTGGCCTCCTCTGGGGCGAATCCCCCAGGGAGCTCCAGGCCTGGCAGGGATTACAGACCCAAACCACGAGGGGAGAAGGGAGCCGGAGTGTTTCTGCCCCATCTGTGGCCTCTTCCCTTCAAGCCAAAACACTGACACTCTACCTCGGACATGTCCCCAGAAGACACAGAGGGACAAGATGGGGAGTAACACTAAACCCTGCCCCCCCAACCTGGCCACAATCCCTAGGGCCGCTTATGGGGCTTTGTGCCAAGGCCATTTAAATGCTAAGGCCACCGATGAGGGGAGGGGAGTCTTGAGTGTATCAAGAGAACTGAATTCAGATTTGATGGCATGTGTCAGGCTTCCCTGAGTGACCAAATGAGCCTGGGTAATCATATGCTATTTAAGAAAAAAGGTGGCAGCTAGAGATTCTGTCCCTACTTCTTCCTTTCTCTCCTCTACCCCCAACACACCCCTCCCCCATAAAAACACTCCTGGCTGGGATCTTCAACCTTTGGGTACAAATCTCAGTCCCTGCTGCTCTCCTATCTTGCCCTCATGTGCACACTCTGAGATGCTGGGCCACATATAGTACATCCTGAGCCATGCCCAAGCCTTGGATTCACCCACTGATGACCTTGGGAGCAGGCAGGGGAAACCCCAGCCACTTCCTCCTCACCTCACAGCCTCTCAGAGTTCTGACCACTGTCACTCTGGACAGAAACCTGCTCCTAGGAGAGCCACAAGGGCCTTCACCATCATAAGGCTTGAGTAGGTCCGGTCTCAGGGGTCTCTGGCTAGGCCCATGGATGTTACAGGCACTCGAGCGGAAGTGAATGCCCCATCCACCCTACTCCACCCCTCTCTTAGGAGGGAATTACCATATCACTGCTTCTTAGAGAAAGTATTTGAATTTTTAAAAGGAACAGAGTCACTCCAGATCAGAGAAGCTGGCAGAGGCTGAAGGTGGCCCTGCTGAGCTGGCCTGTAACAAATCTCCTAATTGAGTCTTCCCAAGGAGCTGGAAGGAGGACCAAGGAAGGGGCAGTCACCCAAAGAAGGGGTTCTTTGTCACCCAGCCAAAGAACCCCATCCAGAGCATGCCTTCCTGCTTGGGAGTGGGGAGTTAGGGAGATGACAGGAGATATGAAAGCAACCCTCCATGGGTCCTGGTCCCCCGCGTGGTGACAGGCACTGTTACAGCCTTCCTGGCTAACATATCCAGGTTCCAGGAAGAGGAGCAAAGGGTGAGGACTGCAGCAAGTTCAGGCAGGAGTGAGCCCTCTTAAGCAAACACAGAGCACAAAAATAATTCCCATTCAAAGCACGATTTACTGTGGGCCTGGCCAGGCCTTCCCAGCACAGAGCCCTTTTCAAACACTCAGCTTCACCCCTGAATAAGGCTGGGGAAGGGGGCGTGCGAGCACAGATGCATTTGAATTCCACTGTTTCCAGTGGCATCAGCTTCCTGGTGACCTACTCAGGGAGCTGCCCAATAAGGGCCAATCTCAAAAGGCACCCCCAGAGAAGAGAAAACCTGTGTAGAATCAGGTGTCAGGCCCTCGAGGACAGGTACACCTAGATCCTCTGGAGGAGCTGGCCTCGCTCAAGCAAACACTTGTCTGGCAACAGCAAACCCAGACCCTTATCATTCATGGAGCACCGCTGCAGACTTAATCAGACGTGAGCCTCCCAAATTCTAAAAGATAAGTATTGCTGTTGCCCCATTTCATAGATGGGGAAATGGAGGCTCAGAGATGTTATGTGATGAACATCTCTCCTGGCTCTAAATCCTTCGTATTGTATATATCATGTTGCCCTGAATCTGCTAATTAACATAGTAGCAAAATGTTCAGGATGGGGCTCTCCCTATTAGGAGGAAAGATGGAAATAAGGATGTGGATAATACTCAAGACATTTCCAAAGCCAAGGCAGCACTGGAAATTGTCTGTCACCATTACTGATCCCAGCATTCCTGACTACAAAATCTGAGCTGGGGGTGGAATGCCCTCTCTAGGTAAGAGCAGTGCATCGCGTTAGGCAACGGTGCGCTCGTGAGACGCATTGGCTCTACCTCCAGAATGATCTCCCATCGGCCCGCCTTATCCAAGTCATCATCTCAACTCAAATCGGCCTCCGAACCAGCCTCTCTTCTTCCATTCC